>NC_083613.1:15237712-15477712 GCF_963584025.1 Labrus mixtus
ATCTCTGATATCTCTGATACAGACTCCGTCTTTTAAAAAGCAGCTCGAGAACGTGAGTAAACCAGCAACAGGTCCAACAAACACTTATTCACACCTCAGGGAACATTTCCGTGCATGTTGAACGCCTCACACAGTCTCCATATTGTCATCTCTCCGCTGAGCCGAATGGGAGCCTCAGGATGTTTACGTCTCCTAGCAGCTCTTATGGAATGACGTCCGGTGTTAATTAAACACAATGCAGCTGAATCCCACCATGACCAATTTAATCCGCCCTGTCTGAAAGGGAAGGAAAGAACGGCTTGTCAGGTGGGAACCGTCTGTCTGAAGGCACCGCATCCGGGGGGAGCGCGGTGGCAGACGGACCGACTAAGAATAGCAGAGTCAGACTGACAGGACGGCTGGATGGAGGACCAATTTACGCCTGGGCTGATGAGAAAACACAAAGGTGAAAAATGGATTTCTGTGTTTCCTCGCTCTGCAAAGAACAAAAAAGGCGGCTTCCTTTGAGTCGCTGCAAAACACTTGAAAATATAAAGAATAAAGAAAGGGACAAAACTATTAAAAAAAGTAAAAATTAAAGGTTTTAGAGATTAACTACATTTTACTGTAATTGTTGGGCCTCATTTCCTTCAATCAGACCTTCTTTTGGTGCATGTTTTGCAGCTCATCATTACAGTTGGCTGTTGGGAAAAAAAAAAGTGTAAAAAGAAAGGAAAAAATAATTCCTGTCCCTTCAGTCTTATGTTCTGAACACATATAGGTCCCGATCAAACAGAGACACAACAATCACATAACAGCCGGTGTAGTCAAAGTGGGTTAAGCCTGATCTAAGTTTAAACTCACTTTGAATAAACCCGCTGATGTCTCATTGGCTTTACAAACTGAGCAAACTCTTTACAGACCGCCCAAAAGTGAAAAGAAGTTCAATGGATCTCTTCAAATCTGGAGGAACTGCTGGATCACTACACCCTGACTACGAGGTTTATACGACTTCACCTCCATCACTGATCACACCGGGCTTATGAGTCCCATCAAGCTCTGCTTTGTGTACTTCCCTCACTTTTTAATCAGGTGTAAATGTCAGAAAACCAGAGTTCTGGCTAAAATTCAGTGTCCAAGATCAAATCTACACTGTCGTGAGCACTGCTTGTGTGTTGGTGTCTCTGTGTTACTCTGCAATACTCTGCATGCAAACGCAAGTTGACAGTTTGTTTGTATAGGAAACTATGACAACTGAAGCTGAGAGTATCATTGTATGTTGGAGAATCAAAGAGAGGAGACGTTGGAGAAGATGGAATCCGGTATTTTGTGATCTGAATAACTGTTTCCCCCCACAGGAGTCTGAGAGAAGTGACTGCTTTTTCTGATTTCAAAATGAGCGTCCATCCATTAACTAGTCTGTTCAATATTAGAATGCAGTATTCGTTTTCTTCATATGATACACACAAAAAAATCGAACTATGCACACAGTTCTGAAAGCTTAAAGCTCATGTATCAACAGACAGACTGCTAATCTCCAACACAATTCAACTGATCTCACTCAAATAATATTCTAAATCACAGCTGTGCAAATCACTCGAGACAAACTGCAGCATTTAGCTAAAAAGACTTCCATACCTTCATAATGCAACACCCTGATTATCGATAAGTCTCACTCATGTTGCACCCGTGCAAACTCCATTGGAAGAACATTTCAATCATGTGTCAGAGCCAAGCAGCAACCTCCGGTGTTGAAAAATGAAGCCAATGCGGAAGTGCAAAATCCTGCAGTTCGTCAACTGTTCACTTGAGGCTGGCTCCAGGAACACCAGAAGTCATACACACGACAGGCAAAAAAAGCTATTTTAACATGTTTACAGCCTGGTACAAAAAACAAAATAAGTCTGATTAGTTATTGTCATCACTGTCACACACTGTACAGGGAGGGGAATCATTTTTTAAACAGCTCAGTTTGGATTGTGAAAACGATACGTGTTATCCATAGTTAGGCGTGTAGCTGACATGATTGACAGGTGGCTGTGATGTAATGGTTTGTTAGTAGACTTAAAACCCACCTTAGCTCCAGCTCTCAGCCTCTCGTTAGGTTGACTGAAAGTTAGGCTGAGACAGCATTTCCAGCATGGTGGCTGCTGCCGATGAGCCTCCGGAGCCCCATGCAGGAACAGATGACTGACGTCCATTAATATTTACAGTCTATGGTCAAAGCTGGTGTGGATGAGATCCTCTGGCCTAAACCCGGACCAGACGCAGGAAACAGGGTTGTGTGTGTCATTGCATTTTTCAATTTTGTTTTTGTCCGTTAATCTTTTTTCAGTAACAATTACATATTTACATACATACATACATATTTCATGTTTTGCTTTTTGTATTCGTGCACTGATTGTCTTACTTACAGGTGGAATTACTGTCACATGACTAAGAAGAACACCAAGTGGTGAGACAGGCTGATAAAAAAGCTCTATAAAGTAATCTATCAGAAAGTACCTGTAAGTCATTTAGAAACATAAGTGTGTCACATAGGGCCGAGAGGGAACATTTCATCTCATTGAACTTTATTGCATGTGGAACAATGAAGTGAAAAAGCATCGTTAGAGGATGATATTCAGAAATTCATACTTTTCTGTACCTATGATTCTCATCATCTTTATGTTTAATGATGTGTTAAATGTGAAACTATTGCAGGGTTAGTTAAATAATCTTCAGGCTCTCTCCATCTATTATCATTGTCTGCACTCGTCTGTGCTGCAGCTCCTTGATAATCACACCAGGCTGTGTGTGTCGTGTTGCACATAGACGTTCATTGTGTACACTAGGAAGGACGTAGAAAAACAGAGGATTCATGTGTTACTCAGCAGCAAGCAAGTGTGTTAAAAACACTGCATGCATTTTGTGCAGATGCTGATCGTGTGTACGTGTGTTGTGTGGTGGAAAATGAGTGTGCATGCATCCTCTAAATCACATCACACGGGCTAATGTAGATGTTAAATTGAATCGGCTGCTGCGTCATTTGTCTGCAGGATGGTTGCTGGTAATACGTCTGTCATATTAGCGAGGCATTCTTCATGTGGACTGTAAAACCCGCTCCCCCTGCTCACTTGAACGGCCGTGCTTAAGTGGTTGTATTTTTTCATTTGTCTTTTCCATTTGTGTGCTCTCACAAACAAGATAAACGTCGTGCTCACACCATTTATTGTCACTGCGTTACAGACCAGTGTTAGATAGACGGACTGAATCCTGCCGCTCAAGTGACATTTACTGTACAAATAGTACTATTTTCATTGTGGTAAAATTATGGATTCTGCAAAAGTGCAGGCTGTTCTGTAATTATCTTAAATGGACAAGGATTTGAAATTTGAGGCCTTGACAGAATTTGAACTCTTCTGGAGGTGTTCGAGATTTAAACTCTGCATAGTCTGTATTTATGGGATGAATAATGTTACATTGAGATTAGGGCTGTCAGCTTCATGTGTTAATCACGATGGATTAAGATCAGGAATTAGCACATTCATTATTTTTAATGCATTAATCTCATGCTATCTAGTTTCTTTCTGTGCACAGTAGTTAAGCCACCGTGGCATCCTCCTGCTTTGTCTGCTGTGATGGAAAACAACGACACCACTGCGCCTTCGAATGGCTCATTTCAAAAACTTGCAACTGCTCAGTTGACAAATTAAAAGTTATATTTACTTTGTGATATCGAGCATTTTACTTTCTCCCCGTTCCCTTTAGCTGTTATCGTTTAATATAGTGATGTTTCGATATGTAGCAAGTTCCTTATTCTCTGTGCTTAAGTTCATGTTGTAACTTTCAGTCTACCAGAAATTACCTATTTGTTTTCTTTAAAAAAAAAAGTAACATTGAAGCCAAAGGCAGCACTAAATATTAAGGAAAAGCATAACAAAAAACAGTTTCTTGAGAAAATCTCTTAGCGTAATTGTTAACCTTTACTGGGTCACTTACACAGAGAAAAGAACTCAATTGGAACTACTGAAAAGTGCAAATGCTGTCACATTAAACGGGCCCACTGGACGTCTGGAAAAAAGGAATTACTCCTGATAGAGAAACTCACCGCATTTGTAGGGAATAACTACATTTTTCATATCACAATGTTTATCCAAGAAATAAAAGAGATATTGTTATGTTGTTTTTTTCCAATATCGTTCAACCTTAACAGAATCCTTCAAAGATTAAAGTATGTAATCTGATGGATACTCTTATCTTTGTGGAGTACAAAAGAATCACCAAGTTGCATAGTCTTATTATTTTGAGCATTTACTCGAAACATGTTGGTCGTATTAGAAATAAGGAACAGAGGACCTACAGTATGTGTAGAGACAATATGGACACTATGGGAGTTTTTTGTTTAGTCTCATCTTTCCCTCAGTCAGCCTGTGATCGTAGCATTTGGCTGTTAGCCCCATGTTAATTATTTAAATTATACTAAAACAATAATTTTACGACGCCAGATAAATCTGATGTCTAAAAAAACAACCAGGGGAGATTGAATTACAGTTGAAATTTCAGCATAGATGGAGACTGCAGGAAATTATAATAATTGCTCTCTGCTACTATTATTTCCCCCAGTGGCCCCAGTCCGTTTAAAATTAACCCCCGCTATGACCTTACTGCTCACCACATATTAGGTTTCAGGCGGTCACATTTGGTATCCATTTTTAGTCTTAACTTCAGAGAATAAAATGCTGCTTTGGGCAAGTGATTTTTCTCCGAGGTAAATTTTCACCCAAACAAGCACTGAAAGTTCCACAAGTTCCCTGTAGCTTAGAGAAGCAGAACATCTTCTGTAACCTGACCTCAACAGTGTTTTATCTGAAAGACACGTCTACTAAACAAGAGCGACACTTTCTTCCTTGACTGCTGATTTGAAGGCGGTAAGGAGGGGCTGTGTGGGGCGGTGGGGAGGGGGTCCTGCTAAGCTGTGCACTTGTCTGAAGCGTAGAGGGGGCAGCCTCTGGCAGAAACACACTCAGAGAAGGAGATAAAAAAAAAACCTGCTGCTGGTCCTGGTTAAGGAGCAAAGGATAAGGCAAAGAATCAGCTCTCTAGAATGTAAAATTGGGCATTGCTTTAAAAGTGCTCAGACTGCAAAACTTGACACCGAAGGCCACACAATCTGTCCATACCAACAAAAAAGTTCTAACTGTCGGAAATGGTCCATTCCTGTCACATATAAAGACTAAGGGAGCACTCACACTAGGCAATCTGACAACCTGTGTCTAAGCATGCTTCTCCCTTAAAGTCCAGTTTGTTTGACTGTGAGTGCTCTGATCCGTGCTCAAGCACGATAACACTTCCTTGGCCCTGACACGCTTGAAAGAGGTGTTCTTCAGCACGGATACACAACGTGGAAAGCCTTCATTATTGAGAAATCCCAGAGTGTTCTGGTACAGGAAAGTATCTGTCATGTTCTCTGAGTTGTAAACTAAGCACACTTATTATAAAGCCAGTAATATGTTGTATTACGACGTTATGTGCAAGTGCTCAGGCCCGATAAGTACTGGAGCAGTGTGAGTGCAGGCCAGCCGGGGAATGGGGAGGGGGGACAACTTTGCTAGTGTGAGTGCGTCCTAAGACACACTTTCAGTTACCCAACAACACTTTTAAATATTATCCCTGATAAATACTGTGGCGCAGTTACCACCAACTCCCTTCAGACAGTCGTCTGTTCACACTGACTGTGCGTGGCTTCCAGCTGTGAATCAGACGCTGTAAGCCAGTGGCTCTCAACTGGTCGAGACTCAGGACCCACCACCAACTCCTTCATGAAGAACTGCAGCCCAAATTTACTCCTACTTTTCAATCAATCAGATTTTATTTAATAGAAAAATGTGCAGTTTGGACCTCAGATGGTTCAAAGCAGGATAGAGCAAAGAAACTGAACGAAGAAATCTTGTTAAGAAAGCACACAAAGTTTTAATATTAATGTTTCTATCGAGTTAATATGGACTGTAAATGGTCCGACGAAACCCATAAAAGTCAAGTTTAAAAGCAATCATAAAATAATAATAACATTAATAATAACTGTGACAGTGTGCTGTGTTTGTGAGTGTATGGAAGACAATGAAGTGTATATATATGAATTTATATGCATGAACTGTGACTATTTATGTGGCTGAATTGAATAATATACTGCTTCATATACTCATGGGTGATTGTGTGTGTGTGTGTGTGTGTGTGTGTGTGTGTGTGTGAACAGGAAATACCGGTTGGTGATGGATCGGCGGTTGACAATTCAAAGATGTCAGCTGAGTAAAGTATGCTAATGTTATTCACAGCTCGGCATCCAAACAGCATTATATTCCACACTGTGGCTACAGCGCTCATAATTAGTTGTGTGTGTATGTGTGTGTGTGTGTGTGATTGTTTTTAAGTCGCCGTCCTGCAAACTGCACGTGCATATTGACGTCTCAAAGGACACGTGGGAAAATAATTATTATTTTGTAATTATAATTCGAGGGCCTCCGATGGCCTAAAGTAGCGGTAAGGTCGCGGCCCATACGGAGGCCCCAAACGGGTAAGCCAGGTTTATTTCAGACCTGTGGCTTCTTTTCCCGCACGTCATTCCTCATTCTCTCTCCCTGACTTCCTGCTCCAACCTGTCTTGTCTTAAAGAAAAGGATTACAGCCCAAAATAAATATATTAACAAATAGAACTGTTTTTACTGCTTTGATTGAAGACTTTCAAAGGTTGCTTTTTTTTTATTTTTGTCATTTTAAATCAGGTTACAAAAAGTGTTTTGCTTGTTGTAGTTTTATTTGCAGATCAATACTTTTTTTAACAAAATAAAACACATGGCTTAAATGTTAAATAACCTTCATTCACAATTTCTCAGTACTGGGACCGATTTGTAAAGCGGGCAGAATAAATAAAAACAAACATAAATATGTTATGTTCTATTAAAACATGAAGTAGAGTTTAATTTCAGCTTCTTGTGGCTTTAATTCAACTAAAAACAATTTTTTTTAGCAAAAATTAAAACAAAAATCTATTTGACCTAACTTTTCACCCTTTAAAAAAACTTAAATTACTTATTTTTTCAGAATTATAATCCTCCTCATTTTATTTATATAAAAAAAGTATCAGATCCAAGTTTTTTTTTACCTTCGATGGAACAAAGTCACAGTGAAATGTGAAAAGTTTATGTAGGATAGTTTAAATTGCTGGGATATTTTTTAGTTCAAGGAAAACTCCTTTAGCTTTTTTTTCATGTTTTCAAGACAGAAGAAGTGAAAAGCAGAACAGTGAAATTAAGTTTGCAAGTATATTATTTTCTGAGAACTAAACTGATCCCATCTTTATTATAATAATAATAAAAATAATAATAATAATAATAATAACATATATTTTTTAGAGCACTTTGAAAAAAAATAAAAGTTACAAAGTGTTTAAGAAGGACAGCAAAATTTAACAAAAATAACACCAAAAGCCAGGAGGTCATAAAATCAATCAGCTGACCTGATCTCCTCAATCTTACAATCATCTCTTTACCTTCTATACCTGAAGGTGACACATTGTCAGAATCGATGCACTAACATTAACATGTTTAGAGTCTGAATGACAGCAAATAAGGGCATAACATCTGATGTTCCTCTGCAGTACACGTGTTTAATGAGCGTTTCCTGAAATACAAACATCGATATCATTTAGTTTGTTGCCCTGTCTGGAGGCTCGTCTCACCTCTGAGCATCTTCTGAGAGGAAGGCTGAAATCGAATCAGTGCATAAACACTGACTCATGAGCTAACACGTGTGGGAGGTTAATTTCTAAATCACATTAAAAGATTTTTCTGGAAGAGTAGAAATTTTAAATAACTGAGTTTAACAAACGATGGTAGAGTTTCTTCAGAGCCTGAGGATTTCATACTGTGTTTTTCTTTTATTACACTTTTAAACAAGTTATTTTCCTGCACTGGTGTGTTGTGTTACATTCAGTTTGTCTGCCTCCTCCTCCTCCTCCTGCTCGCTTCCTGCATGTTGAGTCTGCAGGAGCGATGATCCAGGCCTCAGATTCTGCCGCTCTGCGCTCAGGACGGCCTCTGTCGAGTCCTCTCATTGAGTCCCAGCCAGCGGCGTCACACTGACAGTTCTGCAGCAACATACAGCTGATTTCATTTTTTAACCAAACACCGGTCTGCAGTTTGTAATCCAGACGTGTTTAGAGTGTATGTTTAATGATGAGCATTTTCGTTCAATTTTCTCTGAAGAACTTACATCATACACTTCTGTGAGTTAGCTCTGAGAGCTTAAGAGAGTAGTCATAGTTCAACACTCCTACATTTAATAAGTTCCAAATATGGAACTGTCTGATAACACTTGTTCTCTCCTGCACCTGACAGCTTCTCTTTGGGGTTCAGGTCAGGCGAGTTGTCTGACCAATTAAATACTTTAATATCATAGTCAGCAAATTAGTTGCTGGTAGTTTTGGCTCTGTGGGCAGGTGCTAACTCCTGTTGGAAAAAGGAAATCAGCATCTCCATACAGCTTGCCAGTAGACAGAGGCATTGAGTGGACTGTAAAATGTCCTGGTAGACGGCTGGGTTGACTCTGAACTTTATCAAACACAGCGGACCACAACCATCATCTCTGACTGTGGAAACTTCACAATGGACTTCTGACTGAACCCCATAGAGAGTACATGGGTTATTGTCAAGAGGAAGATGAGAGACAGCAGACCCAACAATACAGACGAGGTATCAAAGCATCCTGGGCACCCATAACACCTCAGCAGTGCAACAGGCTGATTGCCTCCATGCCCCGCTGCTTTGATGGAGTCATTAGTGCAAAAAGAGCCCTGACCAAGAATTGAGTGCATTAATGTTGCAATTTTGCACCTTCACCCCTACATCGAGACCACCAAACTCTTTATGTGAAAGCGACCTTACTTTAATACACAGTCTACATTTGAATTTTAATGACGAGCCGACCAAAGCTTTGAAGAAAAAGACAAAATTCTGAAAGGTCTGCCTGTGACAAAATGAATTATATCAGATTCTGTTGTGGCTTTGTACGCCATTTTTTTTATTATTTTTTAATTCTATTGACATAATTCTTCATCTTTCTCGTCTATGTTGATGTTTTATATATATATATATATATATGTTTTGTTTTTTTTTGTCATTGTTTATTGTTTAAACTTTGGCTGCACTGTGGTGCAGTGTGGAGTTTGCATGTTATCCCCGTACATGCGGGTTCTCTCCTCAGTCCCCCCTCAGTCCAAAGAGATGCTAAATTAGTGATTCTAAATTGTCCGTGTGAAAGTGAGTGTGGCTGGTCGTCCATCTCTGTATCTCAGGCTTGTTATTGACTGGCAAAGAGTCCAGGATGTAGCCCACATCCAATGACAGATGGGCTTGGCTCCAGCCCCCCGCAACTCCAAACAGGAAAGATAACAGATGGATGTTTAGACTTCATTTTTGTATTTTAGGTTCAAATAATCCTGATGTAAACTCTTTTCAAAATCAGTTTTTACATATACCTTATGTTTCAGTCTGACACTGTTAAATTGTCATTTTGATGCCTCTCAACATTTGTAGCTGCATGAAGATTGTTCCCAAGTTTAGTTTAAAATATATTGGCTGCATTTTTTCAGTGCCAATTCTTTGCGACTTTTCAAAGAACTTTTTTGCAGCTTGGTACACATTATGTACCTTGTCCTTTCTTTTTTGTGTGTGTTTTTATGGACGCACAAAAAGGTAAAGACGAGAGAAAAAACACATTGAGACGATTCCAGATGACAAACCGAGCTGTCAATCATCCTTATCTGCTGGCCAGCTCTGCTAGCTGCAGACCTGCTCACTCACGGACACACAGCGCTGAAAAAACTCTGAAAAGATTCCCTCAGAAAACCTGTGTGGACTGTGAGCCTGTTTTATAACCACCACCACATCACACACTTCTCGTCTTTTCACTCGGAGTCATTTCTTTATCTCCTCTGTCTTTCTGTGTCTACTTTCTCTCTTATGTTGTTTTTATTTTTCCGGTCCAGCTGCAGACTCCAAAAACAGCAAATCAGAAGTAAAAGTAACAGTCATCATTTTGGAAATTAACAACGGTGGGGAAGATGAACCACAAGTTCTTTCTGGACGGATATTGATACGACTATCAAGGTATGTCAGTGTTTGTTATGCTAATTAAGCAAGCTAACTATTACCCCCAGGGAGTCAGGAACCACAAACAGATCCCAAACACTTTGCGAATGCAGGTTAAAATATAGGTTAAAAATATAATTAACAATGTTTCTCCACAACCTGCCGAAGACAACAATGACTGCTGTCAACAGAAGAGCCGTTTTGTTTTCCATAACCTCAAATTTGTAACTTGAAAAAGGGCACAAGTTCTTTCTGGAATAATTTTTATACGACTATCAAGGTATGTCAGTGGATGTTAGGCTAATAATTAAGCAGGCCAACCATTTTCCCCATCCAAATTCGGGTAAATATAAAGTTTAGAAATATAATTAACAATGTCAATCGCCCTGGCAGGACATGGCTTTACTTTATTTCATCATCTTACAACACATACTTGATTTGCTGTTTTGTGTTTTGCATCCACTCTGCACACAGTGGTCTTATTTATTCAATCAATACCTGGATGTTATAGCCCCCTTTTTAAGACACATTAAGCCTTTGGGGTTGATGTCACCATTGCTTAAATGAAGGCTGCACACGTTGGTATTGCTGTGATGAATTTTGAATGTAGATTTTTCTTCTGATCGCCATAACCCAGTGAGCACGAAGCCAAAAAGTGAGTTTGAGACATTATTTCCAATATGGCGACCGTCGATGGGCTCAGTCAGCCTCAGAATCCAATGGGTGATATCACTGAGACTTCGTCCATGTTTTAAACAGTCTTTTTTTTTGCAGAATAAAAGACATCATCAACAGAAACATGGCCGAGAAGTTGAGTTCAAAGACACCTTGCAGGTCCCACCTGTCACTCAAAGAAGCCACGCCTCTAATTGTGCAAACCTTGAGCTGATTTAGTCTATATGGATGTGTTCCTTATTGTCATAGACGGGTCAAATTAACTTTAGAGGCTGAGAGGTTTTTTATTTATTTTTCCAGGCTGTTTATTTCTTCTGCAAAGTTGGACATTAAAGCATGTGCCTATGTGCAGATTGACTCACTTATAGAAAACACCGCAAGTGGCCATTCGAGGAACTGCAGTTTTTGGTTGCCTACTTGCTCCGCTTCATTTCTCTGCCCTGGAGGTTGCTGCTTGTGCACATCACACTATTCTGCAGACAAGGGGCCCCTGGTGGGAAAGAAAGACCGCACATGGCCTCTGATGCACCGACTGGAGAAAGCTGCAGTGCGGCTCACAGCGACTTCTCCCACAGCTGCATCCCCCCAACTTGCAACTGAACTCAACTAAAGCTAAAGTACACTACAGTGCCATCAAGTCCCACCGAGAGGCTGCCACAAAGGTGGGGACTATTTAGCATATAGTGACACAGAGCGAGAGGTGGGGGTGTTGAGGGCGGGGGCGGGGGCAGATGGGGTGACAATTTGACTGGGTGGGACGGGAGAGAGAGGACTAATGGAGCTGCATGGAGGGACAGTGAGGCAGGAGAGGTGGTCTATACCGAACCTGACACGCAATTAGAACATACATGGCATATATATACACACACTTGGAGAGTATGCAAGTGTGGGTGTGTGTGTGTGTGTGTGTGTGTGTGTGTGTGTGTGTGTGTGTGTGTGTGTGTGTGTGTATGTGTGTGTGAAAGGTAGAGCTAACGGTGCAAGATGGTCTGGCCTTTTTAGGTCCTGTTCTCTCTCTCTCTCTCTCTCTCTCTCAGTCACACACACACACACACACACACACACACACTCACACACACCTGTCATGGCTAATGCAGGAAGGGTAGGGGGCACAGAACAAGTTGTCAGCACTGTCATCAGGCAGGCAATGAACTGCAGGAAGCAGAAAGTGACAGGAGGTGTGTGTGTGTGTGTGTGTGTGTGTGTGTGTGTGTGTGTGTGTGTGTGTGTGTGTGTGTGTGTGTGTGTGTGTGAAGTAAGAAAGTGAGAGAGAAAGACACGTAGAGGTCAAAAATTGAGTTAAAAAAAAAAAAAAACTTCCAGCTATGCACTTTAACTCTCTCTCTCCTCCCAGTTTCCCGACCCTCTGCCAAACAATCACGTGCTCTTAAATCAAACAGTGGTGGTAAGCGGAGAAGGTTATAAATGGTAACTTAATGACATTTGTCTCATTAAAGATTGTTTTTAAAGAGCGACACCATGTTACTTTTACACCTGACAATAGTTGTTTGAAAGTTGATCAAATTGTATAATTCATTTCAAAAACGTAACAGCGTCTCTCCCATGTCACAGCGCCCCCCGCTGGCCTGCTTTTTTTTATGTGTTTTTGCGGGTCTCAGTTCCCTTGTGAGAAGTGGGTACAGCTTTACGACACTAGTTCACACGTCAGCCTTCAGCTACAAAGCAGACAGTTAGAACGTCTCAGTACTGTTTGATGTATTAACTGAGGCTAAGAGAGACGGTGAGGGATGAAGCTTAAAAGAGGAAAAAGAGAGAGTGACCGTGCAAGAAGCAGATTGCGACAATAACGATATGGGCTGTATCGTTATCTGTGTCATCATTGTCTCATGTTTAGCGCCTGAGAAAGCGTGAGGCTTTGTGAGCTCTGGAGTTGTTGAAAATTTGAAATGTTAAAACATTACTGGTAAATGTATACAAAGGTCTTTTGGTAAGAACAAGTGTGTAGGCATATTCAGAATTTCATGGATACAAGTTTGGGGGGGGGGGGGGACTCGTTGTTCAAACGATGTGTTCCTGTCGACATGTTCCGTCTGCTCGTGTTAATGCGACGTGTTGTTGTTCAGGTGATGTTTTCAGATTAATCTTGTGTACCGAGCAGCTCTGCACAGCTTCTGTCTAGACTGTGGATCAATAATGAGTGTCTGTCTGCAGCACAATAAGAGATGATATCCTACAGAAGAGAGATCAGGTTGTTCTGAAGTGAATATCTATGCGGAACCAAAAATACCACATGCTCGTAAGTCAAGTCAATCACAGTTTTTTTCTCCCATTTCTCCCAAGCTGTTTCAAAGATCTTTAAATTGAATGTTTTGGAAAATTGTGACGTTTTATGTATTTTATTTTTATTTTATTTTATTTTTACAAATTTTTCAAGTTAAAAGTATAGGAAAATAAAAAAAGTTTTTTGTGTGAAATCTGCTTTTTCCATTTTATCAGAATCAGAATCAGAAATACTTTATTAATCCCAGAGGGAAATTCGGTCGTTACAGTTGCTCCAAAATATACAATATAGCAGTTACCCGACATAATGTATCTGTTATATATTTTTTAAATTGATAATCTTGATACACTTCATTGGAAGAGGAGTTGACTGGAGTGGGTTCTTTGTACTAATTTTATTTTTGTTTCATTTGCAAAATATTTTTCTGTCTTATCTAAACCTCAGAGAACTCTTACTTTGAAAGACGCACAGTCACCATTAAATAATACGGTTATTTATGAAGCCTATTTTGTAGTTTTATCTTTTTTTTCTCCTCTTAATGTCATACGTCTGTATTTCTTCTGGATTTTTCTATTTGATATTTTCAAATTTAATCTTCTATTTTTTTTTAAGTTCTATTTTTATATATTTCTTCTTCTCGTTGTCACTTTTGATGTCGACTGTGAAGCACTTTGAATTGCCTTGTTGCTTAAAATGTGCTTTCAAAATTAACTTGACTTCATTTTTTGGTGCTTTTTCAGTAAAGTGATTAAGTATCTCTGCCTTTTGTCTCCCATTAATCTGACTGATTTATTTTTCTTACAGCTCTATATGATAGGGATGGGCGTATTTATACTTACACAGTAATCTTTTAGTATCGAGTACTTTGACACTAAACGAGTAATTTAAAACTGCGTCTGTCACTGCCTCTGTTCAGACTATTTACGGTCATTTTCTGTCATTATCGTGCCGAGGCAGCGCAGTGTGGAGCGAGAATGACTGAAAGAAATCGCAGCTTTATGTGTTTGTTACTTCTCACAAAACAGCACGACATGTAAACTTTTCCAGCCTTGAACAACATCTCATCTTGAATTATAAGAAGGCTGATACATGAAGATGCACCCAAATGGTCCTCTTTCTGTCTGAGGACGATGCAGGAGAGTTTTCAGTGAGCCAGAGCACTGTTAGTGATTAAAACCAGTCAGTGAAATGAACTCTGTGTCCTTCTCTTTATGCACTTCTCAGGTTATTTTTATTTACTCCAGGCTTTTCTTGTAAGCTCACTTTTTAAATCTGCTCCATGAAATCTGGAAGTGTTCCTTTTTACACTTATTACACCGACATCTCTCACTCAGAAGGATTCTTTTCAGTGTTTTCAGGAAACAGAACATTCATGTGTTACTTGAAAAGAGTTTGCAGATTAATCCAATAATTAAAAAGGTCTAATCGAAATGGCCCACAGGGTACCCCGTGCACAGCCTGTACATTCTCACGGTTGCAGGAACATACCATGAAAAATAAATCAAGAATCGTGGCACACTGAAAATAACTTACCATATCTTTAGTTTCAGTGTAGAAAGTAATTTAAAATGAGCTCGACATCATTACAAAATTAAAATCACGCTGTCAAATAATCAAATGAGAATTATTCATCTATAGCGACAGTCATGGTGGATAATTTTTACGTTTAATACTTCGAGAATGTTTGATGTAACGCAGGAGAAAGAAGAACGATAAATCAAAACAGGTGCAGGAGAGAAGCAATCTGTTTGTGTGACTCATTAAGGAAACAAGATAATCACAAGTGTCTTTTTTATAGATATGTCCACTGAGCTGCAGGCTTAGAACACAACTTTGAGTGACAGGTCAGAGTACGGTGCAGGATAGATCTCGGTACAGCAGCCTTGTTTCATGTAATTTTAATGATTATTCCCTGGGCTTGGGAGTGAACAGACACACACACACGTGCACGCAAGCACACACACACAGATAGATACACACACCCACACAGACACTCACTAAGAAATACACATTAATGCGTACACACTCACACTCTCTCATTAGGCCTAAAAGTGACTGACAGCAAACATGGATCCAAACTGAAAAAATAAAACGTGTGTCAGAAAGTAAAAAACACTAGACTCACACACACATGCACACACAGACACACACACACACACTCTGATGTAAGCGATGACATTTTAATACGTCATATTTGTAAAAATCTGCGACTCTTTGAGATAACATTAATATAAAATGTTCCCCCGTGTGGAAGCAGATAGATCACAGTTTTAACATTTTGCCTGTTAAATATTTAATGATATTAAAAGTTTGATGCATTTCACAGAACTTGTATTGTTATGAGGGCTTCTGGGTTAAACTTAAAAAATAAAATTCAGCTCGAGGGGGAAGGTGAATGAAAGTCTTGAGTCTGCAGCGGTTATTAGTTTTCTGGATTTCCTCTGATTTTGCTTTTATACAGTTTTTTTTCCAGCACTGTGATTTTTTACTTTTTTATTTTGTTCTGTTCATTTGGGCAGTATTCTCATTATGAGGCCAAATAAGAAATAATAAGATCAGAGTAGTTTTATTAATACAAATGTAGAGTTCTTTTTGGGTTACACAGTTACTCACACGTTATTTTTTAATGCATACGTGCACAAGTTCATATTTTATATTCATTTTGTTATCCGATGTGCTAATTTTTTTAACATTTCAGGTTAGAACAGTCATTCTATGAACATGCAACAAAGCCATTTTATCACATTTAAAGGATATTTATAATCTTATTTCCTTAAACGGGGACTTTGTGTAAAATGTAATTAAACTGATTGATTTACAAAAATATGAATTAAATTGCAAAAGAGATGAAGTTTGGATGTCAGCAGTGTAAGTGAGTGGGTGTGTGTGAAAAGTGTATTGTGTATATGTCGGCTGGAGAAAGCCGATAAAGTAACCAAACAAGGCGCACGCAGAAAGTCCCTGAGCAGACTGAGGTAGGCAGCTTATATAGTGACTGGGAGCATCGGGCTCAGGTGCTCTCAGTCAGACTGATTAGACAGCCACGCCTACCAATTACAGGAACCTGCAACACAAGAGGGAAGGCACAACCTAACAGGCCACCGGGCCTTCACAACACAGACTGTGATGATTTGAAAATAGCAGAAAGAAAACTTATCAAATGTTGAAACAGAGAAGGAAAATGATGTGCCCAGTTTGAATTTCATGTTTTGCATATTTCCTACAATTTAAGAAAAGCGGTTGTACATCAACATCTATGAAAAAGATTCCAATTGTGCTACAGTAAAATATTCAGGTTAAACCTTTGTGCATTTTTATTTACTGTGTGTAATCTTTGGCTGGTATTAAAAAAAACAGATTTTAAAACATGACTCATGCATTGTATTGGTTTCTGAAATCACTCTTTTTTTATCATGGATAGCAGGATGGAGAGGTGGGATCTAACCCCCAATTCACACATACTCCGTGCACGCCGCGGGCCGTCAGCGCTGCGCACTACGTTGTACTTAGCTTCCACTCTAGTCAATCACTGTGTTCACACAGGGCGCGCTGCGGTCCGTCTCCAGCGCGTGCCACCGACGGCACTACGCTCTGCTCCGTTTCAAATACGCAGCGAGTCTATTTTCGCCGGAGTACGCTGCAGGCACGCGTCAAGCTGGACAGAATATGACAGCCTGGACAGGAAGTCAGACAAGGAAACGCACAGAACATCCGGTCAATTTCAAAATAAAACACAATATACGGACAGTATTGTCTCAGAAAGACAAAGCAACATGTTGTTTGCATGTTTTTCTCTTTATTCTCGCGGGATCTTGTAGTTCTCCTGTGATGTGTCATGGGTGCGCTCAGCTGCGCTGACGTCCCAGAAACGGATCCAGTGTGAATGGGCGCGAGCCGTCCGACGGAGCAAAACCGTGGCGCTGACGGACCGCGGCGCGCACAGAGTATGTGTGAATTGGGGATAAGATGACAGGAGAGTCTGAACACACACTCACTTTTGTTCAGGTGGAGTGATTTGATACAGCAGTGAGCTTTGGGACAAACTCCCCATTACTCCACTATATGGACAATTAACTTTATGTCACCACAGTTTAATGTTACTTAAGTAATACATTATCTACATGAAGCAGACTCGTTAAAAAAAACACCAAAATGTGAGAAATAAATCCATGTACATTTTTTGGTGCTTTGTTTGGTGTTTTATGTTTTCAATCTGAAGCTTCCATTTAAAAATCCCAGGAAAACATAAAAAACACTTCACAACTGTACGGGCAGTTTCCAAAACAAATCCAATCAGCTTTTTTTTAAATTTTAATATTACTGGTTTGAGGAGGATGCTGGAATTTCTGGAAAAAATGCAACGTACAAAAATCACAACACAAGTCAGATTATCAAAATGTTGATAAGAATGTGCTGCTTTAGATTTCATGTATTTGTAATGAATGTTTTTTTTTTATCATACATTTTAATAATTCCAATCAAAAGAAAAAAAATATTTCACAGCAGAGGGAACGGAGGACCATAACTATATATCCGCCTCTCTGAAGACTCGTCCTCCATGTGGTTAAATGGATTCTTTTTGAAGTCAGCCACTATTCTCCCACCGTGCCGGGGCAGTTACTGTGCATCATTACACATAACCATAACAGCACATAATGACAGCATTTCACTATTTCTACAAATGTGAGGCCTTAAATGACATGCACGCACAAGCTGTATTTCCACCCTGCTTGGCAAGAGGAATGAGAAACCTAAAAATAAAAAACAGAATGTTCCTCAAAGTCAAACGTCTCAGAGATATGTGTCCATCACATTTAATGAAGGAAGAAAGGACGTAATAATACATTTTATTCTGCTTTATTTTTGTAGTTGGGGAAAATCCCTGTTTGGGAGGGCAGGGGGAGGGTGGGGAGCAGCTTCAGGTTGGCCAATCACAAGAGGAACTATACCGTCTGTTTTTCCCTCTCTTCAAATTGATATCGTCTGTAAAAGCGCCCCCTGTTTTTCATTTTTTGCCCCTTTTTTTTTTTTTTCAACTAACAGCCTTCGATAGCCTTGGGCGTTGGAAGATTAAGCCAATGCAGTAGTGCGTGAAACTGCAGTTGGCCGATGCTATAAAAAGGCGTAAAATGCCTGGATTGACAGCTCTATTGACAAATGAGGCTCCTGCAGCGCTGTGTGAACAAGATTAACAAAGAAGACGGACAGTGAGAGGAAACGAACACCAACACAAGACCCATTGAACTCACTAACTGTGAGTGTCTGCTTCAAACCGACCCAAGAATCTGTTCTGATGGACTGTACCCACCGGGGAGCTTTTGTCTTGTTTGTACGTCACATTAACATCCATCCTGGTCAATGTGATAACTAGTGGATAGTGCAGGATGTGAACGCACCCCGACATCCTCAGACAGAGGTGGTGGGGCATTTATTCACAGTGGTTTGGTCGTGAAGACGTGATTGCATCGTGGGCAGCATGAAGGACCAACCGCTCAACTTGGTGAACAACGCTCTAGATGAAGTCAGCAGTGTAAACGTCAGCTCCCACGGCAGAGAGTATTTTGGCTTCAATTTTGTACAATGGGGATGGTGGAGACACACTGTCCATTTTTTTATACAGTCTATAGTTTGACCCATCCATCCTCCCCTGAACGCCACCTCAGGCACCACCACCTGACATTCAGGCTCTCTATCTAAGTCAGATGACTTCAACGACACATCAAACTATAATCTTGAAGACGACACATAGAGAGGAACCGAGAGCGCCATATTTGACGTCATAGGACTGAGAGCTGTCTGCACTGGAAGCTGTTGTGATGGGACTCATTGTTTGACTGCAGAATGCTTCTCCACACTGAGCTGCTTGCTGTTTAACCTCTGCCTCAGCGTGTTTTATGTAAATCTGTTTTGGCCTCAAGCAACAGAAGAATGTTTTTATTTCCCTCTCTTTATTTTAAAGGACATCTGCCACTGCTGCCTTTCCTAAACTGTTTTCTCCCTCCATCGGGATATTTCATGAAACATTTACAGGCATGTGCTCTGCTGTTTCAAGAAGGGAGCCACATGTAAATTGTTTGTTTGGCCCCTGTTGTAACCGATGTAAACAGGTAAACAGTGCAGTAGACTGCTCCAGGGGGTTCCTCACATTTTGAGCTGTGCCTGCTGAAATGTTGTTGCTGTTTACTTGTTGTGCCTGCAGTGTCTGACACCACTGATACATGATAACCAAATATCAGACAGTCATCTATTTGTCATTTTTCTGTTGCTCTTTGGTCAATACATTTGAATATTTTGACATTTTGTCATGACCCTCTGCACCTCATTGACTCACAAGGTACCTGCAGGAGACACCCATATCCAAGACCGCCCATAAGGGGGGATAAAGGGGAAAGCTTTCTTGGGCCCAGTCAGATGGGGAGGGCCCTTGGAGGTTAGCAAAAACATGGTCCATCCAAATATTAAGCAACAATGAGCACATTTTATTTTACACCTAAATACTCACTTATGAACCCTGTTTCAAAATGTAAAGCCATTTTCTTAAAATTATGCAAGACTTTTTTTTATAATGTTACAATTGTAAGCGGGCCCAGAGGGAGCTAATGTTCGCAAGGAGGCTAGCGCTAACACAGCTGATCGGATGTGCATACGTTGATTTTAATCATATCCTGGTAGGTCCCATTCACTTTCAGAGTCTTTCAGCGGTCCAGACATTTCTGCAGGCGGGCCTGTTCACTTCTAACTGTTATGTATAAGTACACACTACATCTATTTTCCCTTGAAAGTATATATATATATATATTTTTTTTACTTTGTCTAGTTCGCGACTTATAGATATTATCATCACGGGAAACAAATGATGGTTTTCCCTTGATAATAGGTTAATTTATCGAGGAAACGGTTTAAATGAACTCCTCGTGATAGCATGCGTTAGCTTGCAGTGTACAGTAGGTACAAGCAGTAAACATACACACTACATCCTGCAGTGAGTCTGCGCTTCTGGGGGCGATGAGCCCAGGAGGAGGGGCCTATAGTTTGAATTTTGTGTCGTAGAAATCTGCAACGAATATTTCTACTGACTCCAACTTTAATTGCTTTTAAAAACACTTTAAGACATTTTCTGATCATCAAGGTCATCCAATTAATTTGCGTATGTAAAACAAAATGACTGCAAGCTCAAAAGCAATCATTCCAACACAGTAAACACAAATTCATGCTTTTCTTTAACAACACATGCAAACATAAGCACGGCTTCTAACTGCACAACTTGATTCTAAACAGATATAAACAGCACAGTGTGAGTTACCGCCGAGCTTTGTCAGTGTGTCAAAGTTTCCCTCTTTAATAATGAAAATATTTAAGAAATAGTTTGCACTCTAACTGTTTACATTTGAGTCATTTGGCTGACAGTCTCACCCTGGCTACTGGCCGCGAATCGAGAGAGGAGAACAAGTCAGCACATTTCTCTTCTGAGAGAAGTGCAGAGGGAAAAAAAAACTCTAAATGCAAATATAGGAGATGATTTGGAGATTCTGAGATATGTAAAACATCCCAGTAAATAAATAATAATATGGTAAATATTGTGGTGAATATGCAGCCGAGGCAGATCCAAGCACAGGCACATCATTAACTCATCCAACCTGTGTGTTGTTGTGCTGAGGAGAGAGAGAGTGAAGGACAGAGGGATGGAGTAAGAGACAGGCAAGAGGAGGGAGAGAGGGAAAACAGAAAGAGGGTGGTAAATGAGGGGATGTGAGGCTCGGAGGGAAAAAAAAGAAAATGAGAACTGAAAAACAAGAGTCGGTTAAACAAAGTAAAGGGAGAGGAGGGAAGCAGAGGAAGAAGAGAGAGAAAATGAGAAGGAGGGTGGAGATTAAAAAAAAGAGAGAGCAAAACAATATCGCCGAGGCAGACAAGCGGAAACTTCGTCTGAATGGAAAGAGGTGGCACTTCACACCTCTGTAGTGCTATCTCTCTACTGAACGGAGCTTATTTTGAAAAGACACTGCAGGCCACACACACACACACACACACACACACACACACACACACACACACACACACACACACACACACAAACACACACACACACTCATAGTTACTCATTTGGAGAAGGAGTGCACTCTCTTTCTTTCCACTCACAATCTTGCAAGGAAATCTCTGTTCTTCACACTCTTTTCACCTTCCAATGCATACCAATTCAGCCTATTTACATAGTCAGTACTGCTGTGTGTTTGTGTTTGTGTGTGTGTGTGTGTGTGTGTGTGTGTGTGTGTGTGTGTGTGTGTGTGTGTGTGTGAGAGGGGACAGGTTCCGTGGCCACAGAAACATTAAGAATGATGGATGCAGATGATGCAGACTCTGTAAAACACACACACACACACACACACACACACACACACACACGCAAGCAGACATTCATACAGCAGCAGGCCTCTTCATTTACTTTAGTGGAGCATCCAGTGACATACTGAGACAAACTGTGCCATGATATCATCAGCGTGGAATAGACCAAAGTCAGATAGTTAGATTCAAGAATGTGAGGGTCAACTGGCTCTATTTGTCTTCATGTAGCCTACTGGTCTTAGGAAGAGCATTTCTTGGAGCTTTACCTTCTGGTAAATCAGGGAACTCATCTATGGAGTCTTGTATTCTCATCTCAGGTTGTCAAATGTTGACACGTATGTATGAATAGGATTAGTTACTTCTGATGGTCTCACTACATAACAACCTCTGCCATCAGGGTCGGTGTGACCTGCGGTGTAAAAGCACTTTGAGTAGTCAGAAGACTAGAAAAGCGCTATTCAAGCTCAAGTCCATTTACCATTTACATAAAATGATTTTGGTGAAAGTCAGCTGTTCTACATGAGTAAATGTCTGGGCGTATCTGGTGATTGAATGATGGCAATAAAAACTGTTCAGAATTTACAACATTTTGAACTTTAAAAATGACCTTTAAACGCCTTAAAAAAGGAACTTGAAGAAAAAACTATCTTTACAACTGAAAGGCAATTTTTGGTGAAAATCAAGACTCATTAAAATGTTACTAACATGTCCAAGACATATCATGAGTGAAATATTCCACCATCATCTTTCAGGATGAGTTGGTGCCAGCGCAGTTTCTGTCTTCAATCAGGTATCAAGTTTTACTTTCAAGTAACTGGCTGTTTCCACAGGATCCATATGTGCCTTCATCTTCCTCATCAAGTTTTTACACCAGCTGGCATCAATACTGCCACCCTAAGTTCTCAGCTTCCATTGTTTCAAAGCAATATTTTCAGTAAAAAGGAAAAATCCATTGGATCACAACATTTCTCCCGGCTAATTGTTGGCTAACTTAAATTCTTAAAGGAAATGGAGTAAAAATACACATTTGATTTAGACAATGCAGTGGAGTAAACGTTGAAGACATGAAGATAAAAAGTGAAGTTAAGTCTCTGACTGCTGGATTTCTGGGTAAATTGCTTCCTGATTTGTCACTCCTGAAAACAAGGCAGCACTAAAGTGCCACGAGCCCGGGGGCTACAACTTTCCGAGGCCCTTTGAGACTCAACTGTTGAGTGGACGCAGGTGTTAAGTTGGCAGGTGTCCTTTTAGCTGTAACCGGAGCTGTTGAAGTGTTTTCAGGCTTGCAGCTTTAAAACATCCGGTAAACTTTTAGACACGTCTCCAAACGTCCCAGCATGTTCACAAAGGAGGGAACCCAACTCATTCAGTGGACGAAAGAAATGCCATGACAATAAAGTCACATCCTTTAACCAGCCACATTGCCCCCACTCCTCACCATATGCACATACACACCAACACACAAGCTGTGAGCACACACGCACTCCTGAAAATGTCCTAAACATTTAAGTTATTTCAGCGAAAAAGTAAAAACATCGAATAAAGCAGTATTTCTCTGACACTCTTTGGTTGGGTTGAAAAGCAGGACGTTGTTAATTTTTTCACTATAGCTGACCAAAATCATTTAGTTAAAAACACTCCAGAGACCTGTTTCCAGGCTATATAAAGCATTATCAAGTATGAAACAGGAAAACAACTTTCACGTCAAAAATAAATGGGAGGGGGAGTTGAAATTGGAAATTAGTGGAGAGGCATGGGTGAAAATTTCCTCAGAAATTCATAAAGTCACTAATGCAAACATATGGAGAGAATTCCAGTGGAAAATAGTGAACAGATTTTTCAGAACACCCTACATCCTTTCAAAAATAGACCCCAGTCAATCAAGTTTATGTTGGAGGAATTGTGGAGAAGAATCTGCTAACTTTGCTCATATATTTTGGGACTGTCCTCTCCTAGAAAACTTTTGGAGACAGATTTTTGATTCTCTAGACGGAATATTTAACCTCCACCTACCAAGGGTCCCTCTACTGGCCGTCCCAGAAACCATGGAAAGCAGAAATAAGATTTATTTATTACATATACTTCTCGTAGCAGCCAAGAAGGCAATAACATTGAACTGGCGTAAGAGAGACCCCCCCAACCCAAGAGTCTTAGAAATGACTTGTCAAAGGAATTTACATAATGGAAAAGATAACTTTTAGAATAAGACTGCAAAGTGCAAAATTCCTTGACAGATGGTTTCCATGGCAACACGTGATGGAGGATGTTTAAATACAGGTTGGCAAGGGAAAATGTGGTGATATCTTAATTTAATAAAATATATCATGAATAGGGGATGTATGGAAACACTATTTTGGTTGCAAAAACTGAAATTAAATCATGGTTATGTCATTGGTGATGTGTGTGTCACTTTTTTGTTTTGGTCTGTTTTGTTTTGGTTTTGGTATGTGGGTTTTTTTTTATGTGGGTTGCTTGTTTTTTGTTGTTATATTTTTCAAAATAAATAAATAAATATGGCAAAAAAAAACACTCCAGCCAATGAACTGCTTATCAACTTTCATCTGAAGAAGAGTGGAGAGTCTGTCCTCAAGATCTGCAATTTTTTTTTTCAAACCGAGGCAGCAGTCTTGACTTAAAACTGGGTGAAAACGTCAATCACTCAGTGCTTTTACATACACAGTTAAGTTAAGCTGCATGTAAAGCTTGATTAGTCTGTTAGATTGGATTAATGTCCGTTTCCCACTATACAAGCATCGGTGGAGAATTGATTTATTGACAGGAGTTTGCCTGATTCGAGGTTTGTGGAAACTGATTAGTCGTCCAAACAATCATCAAGTGTGTGGTGTCAGTACAATTATTTTTACTGATCAGGTCAAAGTCTCCCCTACCTGATGGGTCTGCCTCTGACAAAAGCTTGCAATAGGCAATGAGAGTGATCAGATTTATTAAGCGTCACCAACTGGATGTTGCGTACTTTTACAGCTCACAAACATGGTAGTGAATATAAACACAACAGGGCACCGAGCCAAGTGATATACTGAAAAAAAAAAAAAAGATTTCATCTGTATTTATACTATCTTTTTGTTCTTCACTGCAAAACACAACGCACGCCAGGAAGGCCATCTGACGATGTCGATCACCCTCCATTTATGTTTTTTTTTTCTTTCGAAATCGTCACTACAAACGGCAGGTGTGTGGTCTTGTAGTCTGGCTGAATTAGTTATTATGCCTTCGGAGGGTCATAAGTAAAAATGGATTTTAAACTGTCCTGATGTCTGTGGTTTCTCACTTCTTTAAAACTCAGTTAAGATTTAAAAATCGTCTCGTGTCAAAGTCAGCCAAACTTGAAAAAGACAAAACAGGAATGAACAGTCAGAGCTCATTGGACAGCCAAATCGGAGACAACTGACAAAATCATGAGTCTGCCACAGCCCGATAAAAAGCCTAAAGTCATGGCGACTACCTTTTTATTTTTTCAACACATTTTAGGAGCTGAAATGTGTCTTAAGATTTATGTAACATTTGGATCAACTCTTATATGTCCACCAGGTGGTGTCTCCACCGTCAGTTTCTTATCGTTGATCTTTCTTTGCTGTCCAGAACAAAACCTCATACTCTCTATAGGCTCAGACATCTCCTATAGCCGCCTCATGATTCAGGTCGATAAAAGCTCATGGAACAATTTAGCTATTTACCTAGAGCAATATAGACCATTTTTGTTAAAAGTGCTTTCTGCTCATAGTCCCAGCACCTTGTGCATATTCCCTCTAAGTACAAATTGGCTGAATGTGTCGGTAAGTGGTGCGTTGAATTGTCTATTCCAGGTCCGGCCGGGCGGTCTCTGCAGAGTGCTTGTTTTACATCTCATCCAGTGTGCTTTTACAGATCATTGTTTGCCAATGGAATGAGCCCCCTCCTGCGTGCTTGTCATTTGTGTCCTGAAAAGCTCTTATTTGGTGCCCAGCAAGACTCGAGAAAGACAGACAATCACTGGTAAGAGGAAGAGAGGGGTAACGGAAAGATGAAAACACCAATGGAGACGTTGGCAATTGAAGGATGAGGAGGAGAGAATAGAGAGGGAAAGGTAAAGACACACTCTTTGTTTTGCAAAAGCATCGGCGCTCTTAAAGGAGTGCTTGTGGGTTGGTAGAGTGGTTGTACAGAATTCAGATGAAGCAAAGAGGACGAAAGGTAATTTTGGATGGACGGAGGAAAAACGAGGATAAATAAAGAAGGAGAATCTTTAATCCTGTTTTTATCACTAAGTCTCAGATGTGTGGGATGGTATTCATCACTTGCAAACATTTGGATTACAGGTGGGCCGGCTGTGGCTCAGTGGTAGAGTGGGTGGTCTTACTATGAAAAAGATGGATGTTCGATCCCTAGCTCCTGCGGTCTGCATGTTGAAGTGTCCTTGAGCAGGACGCTGAACCCTGAGTTTCGTCTGAAGGCACAGCCATCAGTGCATGAATATGTGTGAGTGTGTAAGTGTGAATGAGATGAGATATGAGCAGTCAGAAGACTATAAACTACTGCAGAAACAAGCATTTATATTCTGTCAGAGTTAATCATCAACCTTTCTTTTTGATCACAAATCACGCAGAAGTGCTGCTCAAGTCCTAAGGAACCCACAGAAGACATTTCACTGCATAGTGTTGAACTACTTATTATTTCTTTAAAAATATAAATAAAAAAGACAATGGTACTTTATTACAGTTTAGTTGTTTTTTGCCATCTTGATTTGAAGTGGAACTCTGAATTTGTCTTTGATTAAGAAGACAATAACTAGTTAGTGCAAATCAGCAAATATTAAGTGTTTACTTTTTTCAGCCAAGAAAATCCTCATTTTGGTGTTTTCGGTTGTCTCCACACTTTCTGCTCTGTTATCATGCATCCAAAGTTGCATAAAGTGCTACATTTTGACCTTTCCTGTATCCCTTGGCCGTATCTGTTCATGCTCGAGTCCTCGTTCTATTTCTTTTTTTGCATACATTACGTTATAGACGACTAAAATTGGATGAAGAAAAAATATGGAGATATCACTGGTGCGAAAAGTTTTTTTGTAATCAACAAAATAAAAAGTATAAACGATGACACCAAGGGGTGATCTAAAATAAAAGTTAACCCCATGGGGCGCCGGTTGCCGAGTGATTGGGGCGTGCACCCTACCCCGCATGTGCAGAGGCTATAGTTCTTGGGGCATGCTACTCTGGTTCGGGTACGGCCTGTCGTTCCCCGCTCTCTGTGTTTTTTCTCAATACTTGCAGATCACATTTTTGGATCTATTAACACATCTACAAAAAAAAATGCACTCATATTATCTTCATAAAAAAAAAGAAAAAAACTGAAAGGAGTGAAAGTAGCTGAATGATCGGTAACAAGTTGCACTGTGTTTGGACAGAAAAGAAAATAAGTTTAACACCCAAAAGTGAAACATTTCCAGTGTTCACATGCAAACACAAACAGTTACTGAGAGAAGCTTACAAAGACAAATATCAAACATTCACCAGTGGAAACATCAAAACACAGAAGCGCATTGACATAATTCATGCACAAGTTGGCCATGTCTGATACCTAAACACAGTGTGTGTGTGTGTGTGTGTGTGTGTGTGTGTGTGTGTGTGTGTGTTAGCTGCTGAAGACTCTGACTGATCCTGACACTGATCCCACATTTTGACTGAGACCAGAACCTCCACTGACACAAAGCAGACAAACAGAGCACATCTGATCCCACATAACAAGAGTAATCCCATCACTCTCCCTCTATAACACACCGTGCTCACACACACACACACACACACACACGCACACACGCACAAACACACACACACGCGCACACACACACACACACACACACACACACACACACACACATACACACACACACACACACACACACACACTTACATGATGGGATATGAGATGAGTTGAATTTGACTAACTTGAAGTGGTAACCAGACTGTCCAAGGTGTTTTGGGATTGGAATTTCTAAAATATATTTTCAGTCAAAATCTGAATAAGGTATTTTCAGTTTAACAATGACTTAGCACATAATTAATAAAACATGAAAAACAAAAGGAAGATTTGAATTGAGAGGTCAAACTGCAATCTCTGTTCCTGAAAAGTGTGGAAAAACTGCACTTCCTGCAGTGTCCACTTGAGGCTGGCCCCAAAGGTGAGTCAATCCCCATTAGACCTGATGTTAAAATGTGCATTTGTACAGCAGAAATAAACAAAAATCGAATATCTGTATTGGTTAATGTATTTGTTTTTAAAGCTTTTCCATTTGATTATATTAAGGCTTATAGTTTCGAATAATTAGGCACGATAAGGCGGGCGTTGGAGCTGATTGTCAGGAGTAGGATTGACTTTAGGTAACTGACTTCACAGTATCAGCTTTGTTTGTGTTGTTTTTCGACATTTATGCTAGATGACGAGCTAGACGAGAGTGACGTCACACACTTCTGGAACTGCCCACGTGGCAGGCAAGAATGACATACTGCTGCTGCACGCTACAGAAGTTACCCGATTCTGCTGCTAAACAGTATATGGAAGAGACATCTGAATATGACTTCAGCTGCCAATTCCCACATACTCCATGCCCACCGCAGTCAGCAGCGCCTCTTACTAAACTGCCATTCGCTCCCACTCTGGTCAATGCTCCTGTTTCCACAGCGAGCGCTGCGGTCCGTCTCCGAAGCCTAGCAGAACCACAGACAAATCAAGAAAAGGAAACGCACAGAGTGTCCAGTAAATTTCAAAATAAACAGACTCCCTTGAGTATTTTCCATTACTTGATCACCATTACGTCAAACGATAGAAATGTTCTATCAAGCCAAGAATGATTAACTATCAATTTAATCTAAAATCTTCATGTTTGTCTTTAGTTTCCTTATTAACAGACGCAGCGCTGACAGTTAATATATCACTCTCTTCTTGGACTTTTTACTGCTACAGATTTTTCAGAGCGTGCTAGCTTCAAAAATCTCCCCTTCTCTGGGAGGAAGCATGGAGTTGTGTGCAGACATAAATCTGTGGAGTTTTTTTTCCTGTCTGAAAACTTTATTTGTCAGAAGTTGAAGCTGAAACACTGGAGGCCAGAGAAGAGTTCCAGTTGTTAGCTGTCAATGAAAACTGCTTTGCTCTCTGGGTGGTTTGAGGATAGCTGGTCTCATCTTACTGCTATATGCATGATGGGACTCATTTTCTCACACACACACACACACACACACACACACACGCTCGCCTGTCTCCAGAAGCATTGTATTATTGATAGAGAAGCAGTCGGAGGGCGATGTTTTGCACCGCGGCTGAATAAATCAACACCATGAATAAATCACAGAATCAAACCATATTTACAACCAGGGAGAGGCCATCAGTGTTACTCTGCAACACTCGCTCACTTTCTTACTATTTCTTCACCTTTTTTTTCCTGGTTAATAAGCTAGAACACTTTTTTTTCAGTCAGTAATTTGTGACTTTTTCTGTTTTTTCAGTTTAGTCAGGATTTTCTTTGAAAATGTTTTTCAATTTAAATACATTTTAATTTCCAATATAATAAATGAAGAGACATTTGGGTTTGGCTGTGATCTGTTGTATCTGTACACTTCACAATCAGTCTTTATGTTATTTTTAAAGTTATTAGAAACACACTTCCTCTGTACATGTTTGCTATTTTTAAAGTTTCCACATGGTTCTCTGTTGCACAAACGGTCTTTTCACCCGCCATCTACACACTTAGGTCAATGTTTGTGCTTCAACCGGACGCACGGCGGTACATTTTCAAAGCGTGCCAGCAGCGCCACTCCGCTCTACTCCATTCCAAATACACACAGAGTCTAATCTTGACTGAGGGCCACTGCAAGCATGTGTCAAGCTAAACAGAATAGCTCGATTAGGACAGGAAGTCAGGCAAGGAAATACACAGAGCATCTAGTCAATTTCAAAATAAAATACAATATATGGACATCCAATCGTATATTCCATCACTTTATCAACATTACATCGAAACAGGCACCAAACGAACAGCAATCAACCTCAAAAAGACAGAGCAACATGTTGTTTGTGTTTTCTTCTCTTTATTCCTATGTGATCTTGTGAGTCTGTGTGTACGTCTGCTCATGGCTGCGCTCATGTTTCAGAAATATAAATATTCATGTAAGAGTGAATATGCTGGAAATGTAGAAACTGAATTCCAATGTCAACACAATTCTCAAAAAGAACTTTAACTGTATTGGTGCGTCTGTCTGTAGTGTTTTATTTACTCCTTCCTCCACTGTGGCAGCCTGTGTCTTTCTGCCGCTGTTAATCTTTTAAAAAGCTGAATTCCCCTTCCCCCACCCTCACCCAAAACAGCTGAATGGTTCAAGTTTTGGGACAAACACTGAAGAAGTAAACAATTCAATATTTTGGAGGCTTTTTTCAGCCATGGAGGTGGGGCGCTACATATAGGAGACCTTGGACAGTCTGTTTAAATATTAAATATTATTTCATTGGCAGTGGTAGTTATGTTTGAGGCCCATAATAAAGGTAACTCTTAGTTTCATGTTTGGATATTTTCTGGAAAAATTTCACAACAAGCGAGCCAGAGGGAGTGGAGACGTCTATACCACGTGACCGGTGCATTGATTGTCAGGTGGTGAAGCTGCTTCATGCTCTGTCTGCTTGCTTCCTATAGTTCTCAAAACATTTGCTGATACTGTGAATATGTTTGATTATATGTACCATTGATAAAATAAAAATGTAGTTATATTATGTAGTGTCGGACATTGAAGTATGGATTTCTGCGTTGTCTTTTTTACGTCATGTCCTGCCTTCTGAGACTCCTCCCTACTGTCTGTTGGGGAAAACTTCCCGCTATTAAGGACAGCCCTATGACTGAGCAACTGAGTGATAGGGTGTTCCCACTTGTAGAAAACTCCTGAAAAACTCCTGATATTTGCAGGAGGAGCTGTATGTGTGAAGACAAACAGTCATATTTTTACATTCAGATTTTATCCAGAGTTTGTCCTTTTATTATTTCGAGAGAGAGGGTGGTGACAGCTGTGATCTCCTTGCACGTAAGTAAACTGCTCTATTATATCGTCTGTTCTCCGGTATATTCTTCCATACACTATTGTTGATATTGTGATACCATCCAAATACTCGTATAGCATTGATAAAAAGGCAAATATTCTCAAATGGCATATACTGGACTGTGTTCTTTCATTCTCACTTCCGCGTCATACTATTGTCTTGCCTCAGGAGACCCCCCCCACACCCCCATCTTCCATCTGAGCAGGATGGTCTCCCGCTGTGAGGTTCAAATGTGGACATCCAGGTTAGGAGAATTTTTTCGGAGCAGTCCTCATGGAATTATCTCGATATTTTCAGGAGTGAATATGTTGAAAGTGACTTCAGGGGAAGCCTGTCAGAAATTCTCTGGAGTGCATGTGAGAAAAAGCATAGGTTTTGTGGGAAATTGCTCCAGGACTATTGACTTCAATGCTCACAACAGTTCTCTCCACTTCAGACTCTGCAGAATAATGTCAGGTAACTTACGGGAGGCGAATAACTAAAAAGGTCTAACCAGAAATCAGAGGCTAAAGCAGGTTAAAGCCTATGATGAAAGGAAAGTGTTTACCTCTGTCTTCCCTCGCCATCAAAAACAACCTCCACAATATCAGACTTTTGTTCCACCAACCAAACGAGCCCAGCAGGACTCATTTGAGGGGGAAACAAGCCAAGTAGATGTCACAGTGGGGTTCATATGAGGAGAATCAAACTACTGTCCTCTGCTCAGTGGGGATGACAAGAAGGGAACCAGCCACCATTCAGCTCCTCGACGGGGCTCAAAGGAAGCACTGATCCACTCTGAAAATGAAACCTGGACTGACAGCAAGGGCTGGTACAAAATGTAACACTTTGTTTTACTGAAAATGTGACTTATGTTAACTATTCAACCACCTCCCCTGACAGCACAGAGTCTCTGTGAGTAAAGGATTCAGCTGGAGAGTTTGACTGTCGCACATTAAGGAAATGGTTCACGAGAGTCAATTCACTGGCCACCACTGCTCTGGCTTTGTAGTAGCTATACAACTAAAAAATAAAGTTTGTTATTGTTGTGAATTAATTGACTTAATAAAGCCTATGCCTACTTTGGCAAATGTGCTGTAACCCTGTCCCATTGCAAGAAACATTGAAAAGCACATGAACAGACTTTAACTGAGGAAATCGTTGTGACGCAGCCAGAAACAGAATAAAACGTGATGAACTGACATCAGAATTATGAAAGTAATTTAAACAGACATTTGTTCAAAGTCTGAACACAAAATACACAAGCATACACTGTACGATATCAGGCTGATTTAGACCCTATCTTTGAGTTCTTTGACTGATTTTCATGTCCTGTTGAACAGCAGAATGCTGGCACAATAAATCATGTTTCAGTGTGTTAGCTGATACCATGCCAAGGAAAAGATTGCAGTTGTTAAGGCGGTTACTTCATTTGAATGACAATCAGCTGAGCAATGACAGTGCAGACCGCTTTTACAAAACTGCCCCCTCTTTGAGATGCTTTGTGAGCAATGTCTCCTGATACCGTCCACTTACAAGCGCAGTGTCGATGAGGTCATGGTATGATACAAAGGCACAAGAGCTGGCACTCTACACCAATATATATCCAACAAGCCAGACAAGTGGGCCAGGCCAGCTCATCTGGCATCATCCATGACCTGCTGCTTTAACAAGGAGTGTTAGTTAGTCTTAGTTAGGAGCTACCTCCAAGGGCCAAAGTGGTGACAACGCTATGCTATGCTCCTTGATGAAGCTGCTGAAGAGAAGGCATGGAGCATGTGATTACAGGTCTATTGAAGGGGTGATTGCAGTGAAATTGTTTGACAACAAATGGTTCAACATTTTGAGAAATGCCTTCGAGATCATGTCTCTAGCATCTGTCAAACGCAGGAGCAAAGAGTCCCACGCAAAGATTTCCATCCCGTCCCCATCACTCATTTCTGCTTACAATGAGCTTAGAGGGAGCGATCTTTCTGACATGCTGGTACACCTTTACAAGATTCCAACCAAGTCAAGGCGAATGTTTGTTCCCCTCTTTGGATACATACTTGACATGTGCATTGGGCTGGTCTATAAGAGGGACTGTGGCCTCTTGTACCAACCCAAAACCAAGGCCTCTCAAAAGGTTCCACCTGGCAATCTGCGACAAGAAATGCTACACTCCAAGACCATCACAACCAAAGCCAACTGTTATGACAACTGGGACATTGGCCACTTTACTGTGACACTGCGACACAGTGCAACCTCTGTCCAAAGGGTGTGTCAAGATGGTGCAATGTTTTCCTGTGTTTGAACACAAACCAGGAATACTTTGCATACCACCAGAAATAAAGTGGATCTAATGCCCTGAAAACATTTGGCTGTTGCAGTACCACACAGTTGAGGTTTTGAGATAAAAAGATCAGAAATTAAATGTTTTTCTGATATGATAAGTAAGTCTTATAATAATAAGTAATCTTACGGAGCATTACACCAGAAATATGGATCTTGTGTTCCTACCAAAATGGTAAATGGACTTGAGCTTATATAGCACCTTTCTAGTCTCTGACTACTCAAAGTGCTTTTACACCGCAGGAACCATTCACACACTGATGGTAGAGGTTGTAAAGAGACCATCGGAAGTAACGAATCCCATTCATACGCCGCTAACGAAGCAACAGGAGTAATTTGGGGTTTTTTAATTTGGGCTTGCCCAAGGACACATCGGATATATTGCTGCTGATCAAACCTCCGACCTTCCCATTAAGAGACGACGAACCAAATGAACAGTTGTTGCTTTTTTTTTTTTGCATCACTACACAGATGAAGTGTGTTGAGATTTAAATGTCACATGTCAATTTTTTTTGTTTTGAATGCAAAACAGCAAAATGTTATACTGTAACATGCACTCAGAAGTAGATCTATTTAACAAAATAAAACATTTGTGCTGTTGCAACATCACATATGTGAGATGTGTTGAGATACAGTTATAAGAAATATGTTTTCCTGTTATTTGTTTATTTTCCATTTTTTTAATGTACAGTGTTTTGTAGTACAACATCAGAAATAAAATGCACCTAATTCCCCCCCAAAAATGAATTGTTTATTTATTTTAGAACTGGTGTTATATCTGACTTTTGACCATTTTGACTTCTGCTGTTTTTGATATTTGGTGTAATTTGAACTTTTACCATCAAACAACATGTTGACCGTTGAGTAGAGGCTTACATCTGGATAAATGTGGAGTCTGTTCAAACAAACAAAAACTGATTATTGTTATTATAGCCCCAAGAAAATAAAAAAATGCAAACAAGAAAGTTTCTATAGCTATTCTCTTGGAGAAAGGAAGCATTACAAAGGTGAGAGAAAGATGGGGCGGTGGAGTGGGAATAGGAAATAAGAGGGAATGAGTGTGGGAGTCTGGAGAGAGCGTCAGCGAGGGAGAACAAGACGAAGCTGAAGAGGAAGAGGAGGACTGAATATTTGAGGAGGGAAAAAGATTCATGAGGGCTTCAATAAAAAGCTTCAGTGAACACAGCACAAACAGACAGGCCTGATGGCCACACACACACACACACACACACACACACACACACACACACACACCACGCACTTATACACACACACATACACACACATGCACACACAGCAGGGCAAGTTGAAATCAACCATGTTTATTCAAACTCTTCCTGCTCATCACAGAATCCCATCATGCATTTCACTCCAACGGTCTCGCCCTGTCAGAGTAACAAGCTCTGCTCACCACATGGCAGGAACACACGCGCACACACACACACACACACACACACACACACACGTGTGGACACATACCCACACTACATATGACGTGCATACACAGCAGTTTCTCTGTAGAACACACACACTGTTTAAGTTGCGTTTTTGCAGATTTTCAACAGAAGCAAACTCATAAAACGTAAAAAATGGAAACCCTTCTCCTCAGTGTTCCTTATTGAGCTGTTAGTGAGCTGCTATGCTATCAGTGAGTCACAGAAGAGTGATATCACACCTATTAAATCATGTTTACTCTGTTGCACGCTTTAACACAATACAGTGTTGTGTTTGTGTCTAATTTCTAGTGAGAACTGTCTCTAACACTTCATGTAAGCTGCATGCACCTGACAAGTCCAGAAACAAACATGTTTTATTTTATAATACAAGCACAAATAAAATGGCCTGATCTGCTTTTAAAGGCCCTAATACAGCAAGTATACAGCAAAGAACTAGTAGCGACGAAGGCCGCCTGTGGCATCGTGTCACGTCGCCTTTTGTCTTGGCCAAAAAGTTGCACTTGAACACATCGCAAAGACTGCAGCCGACAGCCAACCACGACGCACATTCTGCGCATGCGTGAGAGGAAATAACTCCATGCCAGCAGGTGGCGGTAGTCCGTTGTTATGATACGAGAAGACTATTTTCACACCGCTGTCGGTCACCACTCGTATTATAGGTAGCCTGCTAATGGAGAATAATGTCTGATAAAAAAGTTGAAAATGGCGCTGGCGTTGTCAGCCCTTGGTCTTTTAGTGGAAAAAGAAAAGAAGAGGCGGAGGTGACAAATAAGGAGAAACAGCACTAATGGGTGAAAGCATGGATACTACAGCGGCATGCTCAACGGGCTTACCTGAACCTGTGTTGAGAGCTGGAGAGAAATGAAACCGCCGAACAGCCAATCATAGAGATCCCTCTCACAGACGCCGATTCAACATGTCGAATCGGCCAAAAAAAAGGTAGCGACCGAGCCAGACATACTGCAAAAACTAGGGCGACGACGATCTCCTTGGTGTGTCAGGGCCTTAAAAGTCTAGCCAGGGACAGGGGTTGCAAATTATCCACGGCAAGAAACCTGCATGCATGACATCTACTTTGTATTTAACATATGAAGCAATGTTCACTGCAATGTTCAATGTTCACTGCATGTGTCCCTGTTAAATAAACAAATTCAATCAAATTAAAAATAGGTTCAAAGTAAAAAAAAAGAAAAATCGCTTATAAATTTTAATAAATGTTTTGACTTGACATTAGACGACTCCTGCTTAACTAAATCAGAATTTCTGTGATGTATTTCTCTTCTGAAGACTTGAAACTATATGTTCATATAATTCATGTAATATTTATATGTTCATTCATATGCCAAGTTATGCAGGATTATGTGAAACTTATTTTGATTTATATATTTAGACATTGACTTTTAACTTTATCGCCTTTCATGTCGTCGCTCATTTGTCCTCAAATACAAGCAGTGATCCTGTATGCAAGACGGGGAAAGAAGACTTTGTCTTACATGCAACCATTTGTTATCAGGTGACATATAATTAAAAGATGTATAAAAAGGGTTCATTTCTGTAGCCTGCAAACCTACGTCAAATGTCCTAAATGTTGGTCTAACACGACGGTAGAAAATGAATCACATAATTTCAAATGAAAAAAAAGTCCAATTTCAAATTATAATAACTGGATATCGGAGCAGTTAAACTCCTAATATCAGCTCAAGAACACCTTTATTCTGAAAAAGTGCAGCAGGTGTGAATAATGTATTGGAGGAGAGCCGAGGGAAATCTTCCCCACGAAACAAAAGAAATCATATGAACCTTTTTTTCTTTCTTCACTGAATACCTGTTTCACTTTTCCATTATCGTCATGAGGTTTTTCACAGATTGGAGCCGCTGCAGATCTGTCAGACGTTCACTCGGCTTCTGTAAAAGTCAACACGTTAATTTGACTAAGTGTCTCATTGGCGATGCATTTATTCACTTTGTGACGGTGGTGTGTTTTTGGTGGTGTGTGTGTGTGTGTGTTTTGGGTGGTGTGTGTGTGAGCGGAGGTACGTGTGTTTGAAAAGAGTAGAAGAAGAAGAAGAGACGGGGAAACTACAAATAATGTAAATGTTTTAAATGAGCGATTATTTCCTGACATGGTGTACTTTGCATGAGAAGGTAAAAGTGGTGATGTGTGTGTGTGTGTGTGTGTGTGTGTGTGCGCGCGTGTGTGTGTTTGTGTGTGTGTGTGTGTGTGCGTGTGTCCTTCCTCACTGACTGTTAAAAAGAAAAAAAAAATCACACTCTCTCTCCTGATATCATTCCCTGAAATATGAACTGTTCAAAATACGGACTCAACTTTTCATGATTTATATAAAAATATAATCCATTAAATTCTGCATGCTAATTTTATAACTTTGAGATATTCAGACATGAATAAAATACTACTTTTTGAAATATTAAATCTTGTTTGAAATTTAAAATTGCATTAGTGTAGTAATATGAATAAGACAAAAATTGAAACTGAACCTTCTAAAAAATCAGAGAAATATAAAGCATATTAAGGCAAAATGAAAAGTCAAACACAAAGTAAAGTGTAGTTTGATTAACATGCTGATGCATTTATTTGAATTGTCCAAATATGTAATACTGAGTAAGTAAAAATATATATGAATAAACCAGATACATGTTCTCACTGTTCATGTTGAATTATGTCATACTCATATTTTAGGCCTACAGTATATTTATCAATCAATCAATCTTTATTTGTAAAGCGCCCGTTCATAGCAAGTGTTATATGGAGATGCTTTACAAAGAGCAGGTGAAGGAACTTACTCATAGTTATGTTAGAAAAGAGTAAATGGGATAGGGGGAGATGGGATGAGTTGAAGGAAGAAGGATAGTGGGGTGCCTAGCAGTTTTGTTGCGCAACTTTTGTACAGAGGCAGCAATCATTGGTTCAAATCTGACCTCGGCCCTTTGATAAATGTCACCCCCCTCTCTCTCCTCCACTTATCTCCTGTCTGTCCTTAGCTGTCCTATGTAATAAAGGCAAAAATTACCCCAAAATATATATATTTTTAAAAATCACAACTTTCAAACTTTGTAAATGTAAAAAAAAGAAAAGAAGCTGGTTAAAGGATCAAACTGATACGACTTCTATGGATTGAGATGGGAGCTTCTTTAAACAATAGAACATCTGTAACACACCTGTAACAATGTGACATTTTATTATCTTAAATAAATGTATATTTTTGGCACATTTGCAAATCTTTCTCTGTATTTATTTTAACCACAAACAACGCTGAGTCGTCGTATCTGCAGTTAGATGTTCTTGCAGCTGCAGGATCAAATTTGCGCATCTCACATTTTTGAAAATCTGAAAAAGTCCTATTTTTTGGGGACTGCCAACATAATATTGGGTAATAGCCTTTGATTTCAAAAACCACAAGTCTGAATGTAATCTCCCCTGAAGTGAAAGGTCTCCACAAACATTCGATAAACTACTGGCTGCAGGGACAAAAGGCTTTCAGATAAAAAGATTAACTATGCAGGTCGGACCTACAACAAAAGAACTGGATAGATGTGATGGTGTAGATTAAAAAAAATGTCTTTTTTTCTTTATCTCTGACACCTGGTTTTGTCAACATGGTGAACTGAAGGAACATTAATTTGTCTCATGTACATTACCGTGATTTATTTTTTTCCTTATGGGTCGTAATACTTCATTCTTATTATTTTAAAATATGAGAGGTCAAACTACGACTTTCATTCTGTTTCCTTTCTTCACTTGTCCTCCCTCTTCTCTGTGTCAGTGTCTCTCTGGATGTAGTAACAGATTATGACTCCTCTGAGTAGTCCAATGAGAGGCTGTCCTCAGATGTAGGGCTAAGACTTTAATCTTGGTTTAAGTAACAGAACAATGTTGTACATTAAGTACCTACAAGTATACATATATATGTATCATTTTTTGTCACCTTTTAATATAATAACAAGAAACTTTGGGACATTAAAAATTAAAAGAGGAAGAAGAGAAAATGAAAAGTTCAGCTCCTGTCATCGTTCACCTGCAGATGGAACCAAGAGATGATTTTCTTGTTGCTACATTTGAATACTGCCATGCAGGCTGTCGGTATTTTTCCTTAATTTTTTAAATTAAAAAGGGAAATTAAGCACAAAAGTGTTAACCTCTCTGACTTTATTTATTTTATTTGATGAGTGGAAGTGAATTAAATCTGGATATTATCAGGATTGTGTCTTCTCTTATTTAAACCTGTGCAAAGCGAAAGACAGAGTTCATTATTTTATTATTTCACAGAAAAATGGAAAATAAACTCACATAAGTAACGATTACATGACATGAGAAACACGTCTTCATTCTTTGTTTGATGATGTTTCCTTACACTACTGAGAATATCTTCTGTGTGTGTTAAGTGTCACGCATAAAACATTTTATTTACTAATACTCAGAATTTGTTGTATTTTCTGCATCAAATATTAAAGAGGACCTGATTGCATCGTTAACGGCCGCAGCAGAGGAAGGCTGAGCTGCAAACGGCGTGATTTCTGGGCTGAGTTCTTGGAAATGAAATTTAAATTTAAATGAAGTGGCCCCATGTTGGATTCTGTAGACTGTAAAGCTGCTTAAAAAAATATCAAATGCATAAAAAATGCAAAAGTGTGAGAGGAGGGGGAAAGAACGATTTTATTAGAAATAAACTCAATAAAATAAACACGATGTAAACGTGAGGGTGAAATATAATGTAGCCATTTAACCGCAGTGAAAACACAATGAGCTTCCAGGCTGCAGAAATCGCTGTCAAGATTGTTGGTATATAAATAACACACGCGCACACACACACACACACACACACACACACACACACACACACACACGCTCACAATAAATAAGGCTGCCCAACCAGAACTAACAAAGGCCCACTACGGACAGTCCTGTCAGCACAGCGAGGGAGAGATATTGTGCAGTATAAGTGTGCGTGCATGTGTGTGTGGGAGTTCATATGTGTGTGCGTGTGTGTCTTTGCATATACATGTGTGTGTGTTTGTGTGAATGTGTGTGGCGTCCTTAAGACACTAAGGAATGGTAATTGTCTCCAGTGAATGTCTCTTCTGCTTGTCATAAGCTACGCTCATTTACACTCAAAATATTGGTCTGTGTGTGTGTGTGTGTGTGTGTGTATGTGTATTTGAGTGTCTGTGTGTGTAAGTGGGAGAGATGGGGAGTTAGAGCAAGACACAATGTGTGTGTCACAAGCTACGCTCATTTACTCTCGAAATATTGGACTGTGAATATGCGAGTGTGTCACATCTACAGTATGCAGTGTGTGTGTGTGTGTGTGTGTGACAGTGCATGAAGGAGTGTGTAAGTCAAGAGCACATACAGTCACACTCAAAATTTCAACAGTAAGTGTGTGTGTGTAAGTGCCACGCTCATTTAGCTTTAGTAGCAGCTGAATGGGGAATTCCAATAATAATCATAAAACCTACTTTATTTTCTCTGTTTGAGGTGAGACGACTGCCTTTCTCCCTCTCCGCCACTTTCCATCCCGCTCAGCCAATCAACCCCCCCCAACACACACACACACACACACACACACACACACACACACACACACACACACACACGAGTGGATACACACACACAATCACACACACTGGCACAAATCCTCTCGTGTGCCGTTCTGCGAGCCGGGCCGATCGTCAGAGTTATTACATGGAGTGTTGTCTGCCTTGTTACATTTTCACTTTATGAGCCCAGAGCCTCCACAGTCCCTCAATACTTAGCATAGACAGCAACTAAGACTGTGTGTGTGTGTGTGTGTGTGTGTGTGTGTGTGTGTGTGTGTGTGTGCGTGTGTGTAAGAGAGACAGAGTGAGTGTGAATATATATGTGTGTGTGTATGTATGAGTGTTTGTGTGAGGCTGCTGTTTTCTTTTTATCAGCAGATAGGCCACTGGGCCCCGCACTACTTAACAAACCAAACTATTTAATAAGCACAGCAGGCGGACGTGAGTGTGTGTAGGCGTGTGTGTGTGTGTGTGTAAGAGAGAGAGAGAGAAAGAGAGAGAGAGAGAGAAAGGTGAAGGATGAGCGTTATAGAAAGAGAGCGTGTGTGTGGCAGCATTAGGGTTAAAATAAAAAAATCTGTGGTTTGAGTTGTTATGATTTTTTTAAGTCCCAGATGAAAGCCTTTTGATGCCTGATTGAGTTGATTTATTTCCACCAATGAGGCATCAATAATGATGCAGAAGTGAGACAATGCAGTCGCTGACAGATCAATGTGACCAGAACAAATGTAACTTTAACTCTTAAGAGAAAGAGATCTTTTTAATATCTCCATCTTGACTTCTATCCAGTTCTTTATAGGTCGGACCTGCTTCGTTTATCTGTGCAGTAAATCATTTATACCTATCAAATGTTTGGAGATTTGATTCAGAAATATGGTTTTTAAATCAAAGGGTGTTACCTGATATCACCGGGGGCAATCCCCAAAAATACGACTCAACACTTTCATCAATGTGACATGTTCAAATATGATCCTGCAGATGCGACGACTCAGCGAATGTGCCAAAAATAAACATTTATTTTAGATAATTCTTCTAGGTGTGTTACAGATGTCCTTTTGTTTAAAGACGCTCTGACCTCAATCCACAGCAGTAGTATCTGTTTTTTTTTCTTGTTCAAGCTTGTTTTTATGAATATGATAATTATAATACTTTAAATGTTGGGTATCCTTAGTGACTCTCTACAGCGGAGAATTTACAGCACATTTTGGAAGTGATCAACTCAGAACTCAACAAAATAAAAAATAAAAAAAATGGTTTGACTATAACAAATGATCATTAAATCTCAACAAGACAAAATTCATGGTATTTGTTTAAATTTGTTCTGGTCACATTGAGCAAAGTGGGTGCATCATTTCAAACCTCTGAGACCTGATTTAGTCAACAGAGAGATGCTGCAGAATAACTTTATTTATATTCCGTTTAGAAAACAAGCAGAAGCATTCATAAGAACCCAAACGGAAAACAAGCTAAATAACAAGAACAAAAAGGGAACCAGAGAGCAAAAAAAAAAAAACACAAAAAAAAAAACACAAAGACCAAAAAAAATAATCCAACCCAAACATCCTGAGATCCTAAACAACAAGAACAGGGCACCATGAACTACTGAGACCAAGAGGACCAAACAAGTCCGGAGATGAAAACAATGACAGAGAGATAGAAAATAAAAGTGATCAGAGAAAATAAAGAGAGGACTACTGCAATAAAAAAATATGTACAAGCAACTTGACAAGCTGCAGTGATACAAATAGAGGACTAATAATAAGAGAAAAGCTAATTAAAAGATAACTGTTATACAAAAGATGTAAAAAAAAAAAAAAAAAGAATAAGCGACAGCAACAAAAACAGACAGGGATAAGAAAAAAAAAGGATATAAAAAAGAGATTATCCAATAAAAAAAGATGATGAAGCATTCAAACGAACTACAGCAATAAAATGAACAGGAACAAAAGCATTAAGGCAAGATAAAAGCAATAAAAGAAGTAAAGTAAAAAAAAGAGATTAAAGATAAAATAAACAAAATAAGTAGAGGTCATAGACGCAGTCAAATATAGTAGACCTTTAAAAGTTATTAAATATATAAAGAGAAGACGTCAAAGTATGAAAATAGATAAAAGCAAGCAAAATTAGTAGAAAGCAAAATGGCAAAAACATTAATAAAAGCAATAAAAAGACATTTAGGATATGATATGAGGTGATAAAGCAATGATGGAGTTAGAAATTTGTCAAAAATTTCACAAATATTCCCAACCGCCCGATTATTGATGAGTTGTTTGACCTCACTGCTGCTGCAAGTCAGCACACGACTCATTTTGTGAGTTAGCTAACAAGCTAGCGTCTAGGAGGCGTCCCACAAGGCAAAGTGCGACTTCCACTGTACACAAAGCATTTGTTAACACTGTGGAGGAAGGAGGCTGTGACGCAATGGCGTGCAGTGGTGTGTGCTTCGGCCCGCTTTATAAAAATGCCAGTGTAAACATAAAACAAGGGGGACTTTCTCGAGGCCCATCCCCTCGACGTGGACGGGTTTGTTGATGAATGTTAAACACATGATGAGTGGAATCCAAAATAACCGTTTCAAATATCTAAGACGCGCAATAACAAAATCATTTCACTAGTGAAGGCAGCAGATTAGCTAAAAAAAAAAAAAGTTTTAGTCAAGTCTGAGGGCCTTGATGATTGCACTGCTTCGCCTTCTTCTACCTTTATAAAAACATGTTTCTCTTCGGGATCCTTTTCCCTCTTAGTGGGCGTACCTTTCGGGCCTGCAGGCCGATGCAATCTACTGGAGGAATTCCAAAACTTTTGATACCATTGAGTCATTTAGACCAAGGATCAGGTTTAAAAATAAAAGAAGAACCCTAGATGGAGTCAATTCTCCCAGAAAGAACAAGCACCGAGCAGTGATTACCCATGAGCCTCTGGAGTCTGAGAGCTTTGGACAGCTACATTGTACGTGATAGCAGGAGCCCAGATTCAGGGCGTCATGGAGCAAACATGCCCTCCTCTGAAACCAGACTGAGCCACTCTCCCACTGTCGAATGAAATCCTCCCACACCGCCCTGAGGTGATTTCTCAGGTCTGATATCATGTAATAATCATCACAATAATAAAAACCATATCGACTGTCTGCGGCCAGCCAAGAACTTCCATTACAGAAGGGATGGAGCACAGTGAGCGGACCACGTCTGATGTTATCACACATCAAAGCCATGCCCCGTGTTTGTTCTTTTTGCTCGATTTTCCTGCTCTCAGTGTGTGTCTGTGTGTGTGTTACAGTGTCTGTGTCAATGCAGGGAAATAACCTAATGAGTGTAATAGGGCTGTTATATTTTTAATAAACGCAGCAGGCAGCTGCAGTCTGCAGAGGCTCATACCTAAATGGATGGAGAGATTGTAAATGACTCACCGTGGTACACTTACAGCTGATTACAGAAACGCAGTGCTCGCTGTGCGTATGGACTCTCCCTTAGTGTGCACGTGTCTGTGTGTGTGTGTGTGTCTGCAGGATGTGTGTGTGCATGCGTAAAGATGTTTTTTTTTGTATCTGCAGCCAAACTAAATGTGTCCATGCTTGTGTTTGTCTGTTTATGAGTTACAGTTTTTCATTAGCACAATAATGTGTGTGTCTGCGTGAGAGTACACAAACACTTTCTCATCCAAAAGTTTAAAGTTGTTCCTGCAGTCAGATGTGTGAGTGTGTGTGTGTGTGTGTGTGTGTGTGTGTGTGTGTGTGTGTGTGTGTGACCGAGCGTGTGTATCCCATTACTTCCCCTCTCTGTTGACTAAATCAAACACCGTCTTGGCAATTTGTGCACCTCAGCACCCATTCTCTCTCCCAGCGCTCCCCACACAATATTAAAAAATCTCCCCGACTCCCCGCTCGCCGCCGAGGCTCACCCGCCCGCCCGTCTCCAAACATGCTTTTTCCTGTCTGCGTGACGTCTTTATGTCTGTCAAACAATATCAGGTGGACTCTCAGGTGTAAAATAGGATCCGAGCGGTGAGGTTTTCAGCGCAGTTATCTTCCAGCGGGGCGGATTATGAAGATGAACCGGGGAGACATAACGGCGAGCGTTGGTTCTTTTCAATGATCAATAAGAGTTTTCATTCTTAATCAACTTATATTAAATCTTCATAATTTCATATTCTGCAGATTCCAATTACTAACTAACTGCTGCCGCCATAAAGTCAAACGACTGCAGGAAATTGAACCGCTGTTCTTATTAATTTAATTAAAATGCAGCCAGTTTTTATTAGGTTACTATTATCATATTCATCAGTAGTTTCAGACGTAGAAGCAAAGAAAAAAAAAAACAGAAAAAACATACTGAATTTACCGTAAAGAGTGGTTACCTTCTGACAAGAATACACCTGATATAAGTGAATATTTCAAGTTAAACACTTTTTTATTCTTTCTGGAAATCTTCAGCTGTAAAAAAAAAATTTGAAATAAGAGATAGTATGCATAAGAAGATATGAATATTAATGTCCTTTGTATATTTTTGTTTATTTTACAGAAGAATTGTAAAAGTATTTATAAAAAGAAAAAGAAAAAAAATCACATCTCCCATATTCCCCACATCTCCCATATTCCCCACCAGATGTTGCAGAGCATGTTTAACACAGGGCAAATCCTGCACATATTTACTCTAAAAGTCCAGTTTTATTATCATGAAATAAACTCTGCTGATATTTATCTTTTTAATAGTCTGCGACTGACGACCATGAAGCCGTGGACAAGGACAGGGAAACAACGACATCCAATGAGACATAAAGTCTGGTTTTAACAAAAGAGCAAACTTTACAAAATGAAAAATGTACATTTATTATAAGTGGTGATGAATAGAAACAATACAAGATTTAAGATAAAGAAAGACTTGATGGGCTGTACATGTACATGGAATCTGAAGGTCCCCCCCTCTTCTATTATTATAATTATTGAAACACATTTAATTTATTTGTTTAATAGGGACAATTCAATTTAACATACATCAATACAGAGCCTGAAAGTGAAGAGTATAAAGCTATTGCTAATTTCCACCTCTTCTCCCTCGTTGGGACAAACAGTAAAAATGTACAACACATAAAACCACATAAAACATGAGGCCACATAAAAATACATGCACACCAATATGACACTACAACATGCTATAAACCAGTTTAAAAGTTTAAAGTGGGTACAAGTCTGGACACAGCACCACATAATAATTGAATATAACTGTGTGGTCCCACTGTTTGTCCAGCCAACTGAGCCTGGGGTGTGACAATATGCACACACACACACACACACACACACACACACACACACACACACACACACACACACACACACACCGTACTCTTAATTATTATAATTGTATCATAATTTAAGTTTTAAAATGTTCATGTAGCTTCATGTGATTTTGGTTTGTCTCACTGTGTTCATCAAATCAGTACATAAAGTAATATAAATATATATGTAGCTATATATATATATTACTAACAAGAGTGAGAAGAGTTCAACACAATGCTGCAGGCTTTGAACCACGAGGAGTGAGCTCATTCCTCCTGTCCATTCTTCTCTTCTCTGGCTACCTGTGAGTTTAAGAACTGAGTATAAGGTCATTAAATATCCTCGCCCGCACTCTTTATATCTGTGACTCCAGCGGGGCCCTATACGAGCGGTTTCTAAATCTCGACTGGCATCACAAAAGGCGGCTGAGTCTTTGCAGTCGGAGCCCCTCAGCTGTGAAACTCCACAGACTCAGTGTCCTCTTTTAATCTTTGGCCGTCCATTTCACATTCTACAAAACAAAACCCACAAAATCCTCCTCTCAAATCCTCAAAAGTCATGTCTCTTGATTTTTCCTTTTTCACAAACAGATAATATAATAAACATATTTGCATATATTCAAACATTCTGATAAACATTAACAGTTGTCTGAATGACCTTTATAACTCTAACTGCCTTGTTTACAGACATTCACTCCAAGAAAACTAAATACATTTCACACTTTGCTGAACAGGCAGATTTTAATTGAATCCAAATGTACACATTGTTTCATACTGCATGTTCCAGTTCACTCAAAGAGTTCATGTTTGATTATTTAAAGACTTTTATCTGTGTGTTGTTTCTGAACCTCTGGCTCTATTTTTTTCTTCTTTTTCAGGTTTTCATTGATGAATACGTTTTAAAAAGAGTCTAAAGAAGGCTGTTTGTGTCGCTCTGCGTGGGTTGTTACTCAGCTTTCTGAATAGTGCCTTGTTTTTTTTTCATCTTTTTGTTTGGGTCTTATTTACCTGTTTACTTGATTGTATTTATTGTTCTATTATTTGTTGAGTTGAACTCTTTTCTGCTTGTTTGAATTGTAAACTGCACTTTGTTAAAAGCCCTTAAATAACACAACATTACTTTAAATACTTGAAGTATTACTTGAATACTTGTTTGCGGACATGGTGAAGGATGTGATGTCATCTTATTTTTAAAACACTGCAGATACAAAAATCAAGTCTTCTTTTTCTTTCCTGGTCCGTCATCGAGGAGGAAGAGGCTCCCATGAAGATTTGTCATCGTGTTTGAAAGCTGCTACTTTATTTAAATTAATTTATTATTCATGATTTTAATTATCATTATAACATTATCATCATTTATTTTCAGCCCATTACACTTTCTTTAACCGTTTAAACATCGTCTCATTGACATCAAACATCGTCAGTGTTTATTTCCTCTCACCTAAATGTGTGTGTGTGTAAATTAAACACATACATTTATGTTTATATACTCTTAATGTTTATTTCATACCTTCATACACTTGACATATATCTGCATGTGTTTGATTGTGTTGTTCTGGTTTTATATTTGAAATGTGTCTGTTTTATGTGAGAGATATTTAAAGTGGAGCCACACCACATGTGTGTCAACATGTTAGTGTCAAATAAAGAGAAAAAGATTATGACTGTTGTTATTTAAAAAAAATCCTTATCATGTTATCTGGTCGATAATTGTCTGTTTTTATTTGTGTATGAACATAAAAGGCAGACAATCACATATGCAGGACAGTCACAGAATTTAATAAAGTTTAAAACATAATTATACGTGCACTTTGATTTGATTTGTGTCAGCAATATGTCTATCATACAAACACATAATATCTACAAATACTGTTATACTGATTTTAAAGATTGCTGAGTGTTTACGTCCCACACTACCAGAGAAAAACAAAAGATTATTTAATTTAATTTGATATAAATCAAGTTTTAAGAGTAAAAAAAGTGAGATGAAGTTTAATTTATGAGCCAGGGAAAGAGATAAACACTTTAACTTGTAAAATGTGTGTACTGTCACTTTAAATGCTCATTAATTCATATAAATATATTTAATACATTTTTACAAACAAAACTACTTAATTAAATATTTTTTATTACAGGTTGACAACATGAACACATTATCACATATTATCATAACTGTAAGCTATCTCTTCTCATGTCTTCTCATGATGTTATCCTGTTTGTCTTCTGATTTTTAGGGGACATATTATGAAGTATCCACTTTGACAGTGTTTTTGAACATATATTCAGGTAACCTGAGTGTCTACTGACCCACAACATGTGAAATAATTATTATATTATTATATTCTCGTTAGCGAGTGATGTCTACCGGGAAAACTCACGGGGGGCTCATTGCATTTAAAGAGACACACACACCAAAACGCAGCGTTCTGAGAGAGCTGGTTCATACAGGGTCACAAACCTCCGCTGGTGCTTGATTCGTGTTATATTTTGAGCAAAGCACAGATGTTTCATTTAGACCACAGGGGACTGTTTGAAAAGGTTGAGAAGGGGGATAATATGTCCTCTTTAAAACCTTATTAAGTATGTTTTCTGTTGAGCTTTATTGTTTTGAATGGTTTCTCTGTTTACATGTTTAACATGAGGAGGGCCAGTCAACTTTTTTTTCTTCTTATGTGCAATAAAAATGACAATAAAAATTAAATTATCCATCCACCTACCTATCCATCCATCCATCCATCCATCCCTCACTCTTATGAATTCTATATTCATATTTAAACATATTGATGTCAGAGTCCTGCCTACCTACCTCCCTGTCTTTGCTCCTCAGCAGGTAAATAAACATCCGATGATTCACTTCAGGCTCAGTGTTTTATCAGCTCTCCTCTTCCGATATTTAATTTTCACCGCTGTGATAAGCTCATCGCCCTCGTCCGAATGATAATGAACAGACGGCCTCCTCTTTGTGCTTCTCTGAGTTCACCTCTCCATTCTTTATTCTCTGAGCCTCATTTGTGAAACACGTTGTGTTATAATATTGTTTGATGAAACTTAAACACCTCCTCACTCCTTGGACCTTAAAGGCTTTACATGTGATATTTCACACTTAAATATAATAGAAATCAAGTATATCCTCTGAAAATAACTCTGTGAGTAATGACTGTCTACAATGGGTGTAACACCCGAGTCCCACTGTCTGTGATGTTTTCCAAGTTTTCCGAGTCCTATCTTCAGTTTGTTTACATCGCCTGGACGGTGGCTGACTCCTCCCCTCGCAAATAAAAGTTGTTTAATTGAGGGACTAGAAAAAAGAAGAATAACATACTGTACTCACTGCTTAACTGCGTTTCTTGATCACGCTCATTTTGTGTAAATGTACATGCAGTGTGAAGATACGAGCATAATAAAGATCGCTAGCATTAGCATGCTAACACAACAATGCATGTGCTCAAGGGCGACATCTGCTGGATCAAAAAATCACATATAAAGCCTTTAAATGATAAACAGGTACGTTGATTACAATCTGTGAAGTGGGACTTATTGCCAATGGCACTACAGAAGTGTACGGGGGGGGGGGGGGTTGTTCCACCATTTAAATATAAAACTCCTGGTGTGTGTTTTATAGGTCTTTACATCCTCTCATCACTTTAGTGATTGTTTTACTGCAAATCAATGTGAATGTTACTTAAACTTTGCCTTAATGCGGCAGTAGATCAGTCTGTAGGAACTTGGGTTGGGAACCAGAGGGTCGACGGTCCAGACCCCGGTGGAACAAGTCTGGAAGTTGGTCTGTTAGCTGGAGAGGTGACAGTTCTCTTCCTGAGCACTGTCGAGGCGCCCTTAAGCAAGGCACTGAAACTCCCCACCAGCTCAGGCTGTGGGCAACCCCCTTACTCTGACATCTCTCCATTAGTGCATGTCCAGAGGATCCTGTTTGTGCATGTGAGTGTTTCAGAGTCTAAACTTGAATTTCTTATTTTAAGATTAATAAAGTATTTATTTGTATTTTTAATATAATATTTGTTGCCTATATGGTATTCTATATTCCTATAATGTGTGTGAACAAAACACACACCACACACTAACACAGCGTCAATTCACCAACAATCACAGTCCTTACTGTAAAACTGGAAATCTCACCAATTCTCTCGTCCTCAATCCTGACTTTAAGGTGAACAAACATGGCAGACAACCGGCAGGAAGTATTTGCGATGGTTTTTGGATTTTTTTTTTGTGAAAATTCACAAATAGAAAAGTTCAACTAAGGATAAAGACGTGGAGACGGTTTGGCATAACTGTTAGTTGTTTTAGGCATATGGTTAAAATACTGCATGAGAGATGGAAAAAAGGTTTCATTTCAAAATGGATTTCCAGAGGTCCCTGTCACTCCTGTCACATTTAAAATCTTTAGTCTTTATCCAGATCGTCGTGCAGGAGACTCTGAGAGGTTTTCATTTCTTCAGTCTTTTTCCAGATCAACAGGGTTTATTTGACAAAACGTTCAGCTGCACCAAAGGGCCTGGGCATTAAACTGGGATGGGCATTTATTTGGAGTTTTACGGTATCCACATTACACAAGTAAGAATGTTAAGACGCAGCAGGAGGGAACGAAGGCAACGAGGGATGAAAGACAAAATCTGGATCAATAAGTATGAAGAGAGAGGAACAGGTGGAGAGAAAGTTGACAAACAGTTGATCCAGAAAGGGAAAAAAAATGTTTAGTTGAATATGAAAAAGAGAGAGAGAGGCTGAAAAAGGAAAGAAGGTAGAGATAAGAATATTAAATATGTTTCATATCAACATGCACTCCTTTTGCAGATTACTGCAACTGCAATGATCTCAACGTGATAAACTAATACGTATCTAAAATATAGCCTCAAATATTTCATAAAAGTTGAACCATGTCCATGAACAGAAATCTGAGAAACTCAGAAAGAAAATAAACATTCAATAAATGTTCTTCAAACTCTCATCATTGGATCAACAAGAAGAGGGTTAAACAGAGAGACAGAGAGAGAGAGAGAGAGAGAGAGAGAGCGAGCAGCCTTCATAATGACACATCGCTCCCTCTCCGTTATCCTCCACACTTCATCCTGATACAGTCAGGCTCGCGCTCCCATCGGTGCACACACACACTCTCACTGACTCTCTCTCTCACACACACACACACACACACACACCCCTCTGCCAGTGCACCTCCCTCGCTGTCTCTAACACACTGTCGTGCACGCACGCACACGCGCACACCTGCTGGAGGGAGGAGTAGAAGAAGAAGAGGAGCGGAGCGCGGCGGAGCACGCGGCGCAGCGGAGCATCTGTTCCCCTCGTTCGAGCGGAGAAACGGCGGTGAGGAGCGACCGGTGCGCACTTGCTCAAGGTAGAGACTTTTTTTTTGTCTTCTTTTATGGAGATGATCAGACTCAGCTGGATGCTCTCAAAGGCGCGTGGAGAAGATATTATGTGTGTTGAATGTGCGCGTGCGTGTGTGGGAAGTTGTGCCGTTGAGTGGATGGGGAAGCTACAGTTGCTTAATTGCAGCAGATGGATGTGGAAGTCCGCTCCTGATTGGCTGTTGTTAATTAGAGCACTCCTGATTGTAGGCTAGAGGTTGCAGGGTCAGCTGCGGCAGAGTGAGGCAGCATGGTTTGGGGTTTGATGGTTTGCTAAAAGGCACTAATGAAGAAGCTGAACACATTTTGTATCACGCTCTAACCAGAAGTTGAATCCAGGTGCACGCTGGGATTTATTCAAAAGGAGAAGCAGAAGTTTAATTACATATTTGAAGGGTAAAAGTGATACAAATAGCACATTTTATAAACATCCTTATTGATCATGAACGCTAAAAAAAACCTCTCTTATCCTGAAACCAGTGTCAGGCTTTAGAAGCCCTTTGAGATCTGCATGGCCCTCCTCCTGCTGTGCTTCGGTTTTTCCACAAATGTGGCTGAATAAGATCTCATTGATCTAGTCCCTGCAAAAGCAAACTTTGTTAAAAAAAAAACAAGTATAAAATCAAGGTGAGCAACAGGTGTGCTCACTGGGGTTATTAGACTGTCATGTTTTGGCTCTTTTTTCCCCCCCTCCTTTTATATATTTCTGACACGGGCATAATGTTGCTTTATGACTTTGCGACAGTGAAGAGCTAGCAGGGGATCAGGGGGGAGCGGGAGACTGGATGGCACGCTACAAAGGACTCTAGCTGGACTCTTATCAATGGGCTGCAAATGCATGTGCCTCATCGTTAACCCTGAACGCCAGACTGAAAAGGTGTTACAGTGCAGTTAGAAGTTGAGCAAATCAAAATGTTCTTTTAATCAAAAGTGCTCATGTTGTCCTCAAATCTGTTTCCTTTTAGCTTTGGCATCCAAATACAAAGTTTTATACAATCACTGCTAATGCTTTATTCTGCTCTTAAACGTGCTTTAACTGTAAATATAATGAGTTACATGTGCAGCCTCATGATTGTTTTTGTAAATGACTCGTACTTGGAGGAGTTAGGTTTGGCCTGAGGGCTCTGCAGCAGGCGTTCCTATTAAATGTTAAATGGAGCCTGTGTCATCGTGCTGTAAGATTTTAAACAGTCGTTGTCTTTTATGTATATAGGTTTAGGTTGTTGTTGCCTTTGCGGCCTTACAGCTCTTTTGTTTGCAGGATTATGATGCATATGTTGGCATGGTGGATGCATGCTTACACAGACAGGCTGAATGCTTTGAGGATGTTAAAATAAGTCGTAAAGCGGTGATGACTTGATCAGTGGTTCTTACATAAACACACAGTTGCAGGTTGTTGGTTACTGCGTTGATGTATTCAGTGGAGCCTTGAGTATAAATATTTTCTTCTTCATAATCTATTTTTTTTAAGTCCAATTAAATCTGCAGTCCTTACATCTTTCAAAATCTCAATAAATATCTTAAATCTTGACTCATAATGATTCTCATATTACTGCCAGTGTTTTTTTTTTTTTAAAGTCAGTGGTACAATTCGTCAATGAATCCATCCAAGAAACAAATCCATCACCAGATTCAGACGAGCTTTGAAAACATCCACACGCTGACATGGTTGTGCTCTAATCATGCATCAGCTTGAGCCCAGCTCGAATCAATCAATATGTTGATTTGCCTCTAAATTAGCTCTGAGAGGAACTAACCCGAGTGCAGGATCATTGGGCCGGTTACGTCTGCTGTCTCTACCTGTGGGGGCAGACGTTTACATGATGACTCCACTTTTAAAGAGAGATTTAAAAAAAAAAAAGGATCAAATATATGATGTAGAGCTTCTCTGAAGCTGTAAACACTCTGTGTGTTCACTGTATCTCTGGGTTTGATTCTTTTAAAGATGATCTGTTAGAAATTAGGTTTTACAAACTCCTGTCCTTCAATTCCTCTGAAATTCAGTCTTCAGTTCAGATTATGAATCAGCTGAAATGAAAGCTTTTTGGGTCTTAAACAGATGAAATACTGGATCAGATTTATTCGGCATTGCAGGACATTGATACTGCTTTCACATGAATTGATAGACAGATAAAATACGGTCCCATTTTATTTTGCATTGTACAAAATATGATGACTTAAGAGAAGTATTGTTTCATGAAGTATCTCGTCAAAAAACCTGAAATATTGGGGTGGACATATGTGAAACAATCTTAATGGCTGTTTAAGATTGATCATTTTGTCTCAAAAGCTCGGAAAAGAAGACGACATATTCTGTTTAATTAGAGTTTATCTCTTTTTGTTCCATGACGATGAACAGAGCGACTCTGCACTCTGATCCTGGAATGTTTTAACTCACATGAGCCGGGCATATAAATGTATGTATTACACTATAATAAAATAAAAACTTCAAACTTCAAACTACATTATTCCTCCGCTGGGGGCTTCAGGTGTATCCCATAGCTCACACATATAAGAACACAGAACCAACAGTAGACAATGTTATCTGGTTAAAGTATACGCTTAAAAACAAAGTCAGGATTTATTTAAAGGTGAATAAATACTTTAAATGGATCAAAAGTGATGTGTGGTAAATACTCATTGAACCCTGACCTGTAATTATAACATCTCTTATTTATCAAAGATGAGGTTTTACTGTCATTAAGATCAGATAATCCTTTATTATTAATCCAAGTGTTAAAGCAGTAAAAGACAAGAGGGAAAGCGTTCACGAGTACAAATAAAGGAAGCAAATATAGGAATTCAATAAAAATAAAGGTAAAATGTATTCACAAAGATTAAGTATTCAGAAAACTACAAAACAATTAAGATCCAAACTATACTCTTAAGAGACATATTATTGAGACATCAGATTGGACTCTATTTTATGTAATTTTTAACCCTTTAATGTCCACAGATGAATTGTATCGTTTCCTTGACAACCCTTTACAGCTTTGCTTTATGTATGAGTATGAGTGTTATTTATTGAGCCATCATACATACTGTACTACAATCATTTTAAACATTAAAATGCATTAAAACAAAGTCAACAGTGAAGTATGAAGTCTGAACAGACAGAAGCTGCTTCTGCTTAGAAACCTTTATCATTCTTATCCAGTTAAAGCTCCCAGCTTCCAGAAGAGTAAAGACAAACAACAACTTTTTTTTCACATTTGAAAGACTTAAAAACAACTTTATAAAGCATTTTTAAAAACAGAAAAAAAGAAAAGTGAATTGGAGGAATTTGAGAGGACAAATATTCGTTCTCATTTGAGTCGATTTAGTCATTAAGAACATAAACGTTTTGAAATGTTGTCAAGTGAACCTGATTTTCCTCAGGGGATTATATAATAATAAATCTTTATGACTTACGAATTAATTAGAATAACAGAAAACGTCTTTACTTACTTATATTTTTTCCTTGTGGGCAGTTTTAGATGTTTACCTCCTGTTTAGTACTTTGTAAATGCCAAAATAAAAAGAAAGTATTCCTCTACAGTTCACTGATTAAAAAAAACAAAATTCAAATTAAATAAAATCTCAATAACAACGAGGCGTCAAATCATAAGCTTGATATGATCTGATTCAGAACAATTTAAAGTTCAATATATCTCAATAAATTACATTAATTCAGGAAGTTTCAATCTTAGTATTTCTGTGAATATATAAAAGTATTCATAAACACAGCTCTGTCGACTGATGAAGGCATGACGAGTTTATGAAATAATAATAATTGTTACGTGTAGACAACTGTATATTTTGTGTTTTTGTCTCAGACAGAATTAAATCTGTGCTGTGAGATGTTTTCCTTATGATTGTAACGACGTTTCTCGGGGTGATGTTGATCATAAGTTTAACCCTTGGTGGTCTTGCCGTTTACTAAACACTTCCTGAATCAAATAAACCTTCTTAAGCAAAAGCAGCAGGACAACTTCTGCTGTGCGTCTCTAAGCATGACATTCACAGACCGAACAACAACAACAACAGTGATACCTCACTTCACTTGTCTTAAAGCAAAATCACTCCACCAACCGTAACCATGAGCAACCTTAAAGGCAAAGTGCATCATATTAAACAGTTACTCTTGCAATTCAATGAAAAGTACAAAATATAAATAAAAATGAAATTAGCCTTAAATCAAATAATGTATATCATATCATCTGAGAAAAATTAAGTTCTATAAAATTTAACTTAAATAAAACATAAATCTCATCTCTATGTTACATAAATATCCTTACTGTAGAAAGTCATGAATGGGTTAATTTTGTTGAATTTTCTGCAGGAATTTAATTTTTACAATTGTGTATTTTTTTCTCTTTGTGATTTATTTCCTCCTGATCTGAAGAATTGTTGCACAAAATGATGAACTTTAAGCCTTGATGACATTATTAAAATGATGAAACATATGAGTAATATATCGATGCAGAACAGAATTTAAAAAAAAAAAGGTCTCAGTCGTGGAAAGATGTTGTGGATATGTTTGTGAGCCCGGAACGACCACAGAGCAGCTCGGCTTTAAGGGAAAGAAGGAACAGGACATGTTGACTTCTGGGTGACAAGGTGCGGATGATTAAAGCCGGCACTGGACTGAAGTGATCAGCTGTCGGACTGACAGGTGTGAAGATGTCACCAGAAGCTGCGGCTGCTGTAAATGAAGGCTGTGCAGCAGGAGCACGCAGGTCAGGCCGCTCGGCTGAAAACAAGCCCGATGAGAGACCTGATTAATTCTGATTTTGGCCTTGAGAGGAATAAAAAGAAACTGACCGTTCTGACCCTGGATGTGTTCACGGCGTGATTGCTGATCAGTGCAAACATTAACCAACACTGGAGCTAACAATGAGGCGTGTTCATGGTGTGACGCTCTCTCTCGATGTGATGTGCTTTTAATGTAGCTGTGCATCTGACAGATCACGAGTGGAAATATTCAACTACACATCTTTTATTTCACTGAAAATGATTGAGCGTGTTGTTGCAGTATGATTAAAGTTAATTTACAATAAAAATAAAAACATACCGACTCAATTTAAAAATAAAATCAGTACTGGCCCACAGACTTTATGATGAGACAACAACATCATTATACATTTGAGTGAACTACTCCTTATTCCTGCTGTGTTTGGGGGTAATGCATTTCAAAGCACACGTCAGAGCAATGGTTCTCAACTGGTGGGTTGGGACCCAGAGATGGGTCGCGGAGCCATTTTTTGTGTGCCTGCAAAAAAAAAAAATTGTAAAAATGTCTGTGAATTGCTTTTTAAACATTTTGTTTTATTCAGTTTATTGTTTATTGTTTATTACTCGCTGTGTAAGCTTTCTACATGTATTTTGTCTTTTGTCTTTTTTTCTGTCCTGTTATGCCTTGCCGCGAAACAAATCGTCCTTCAGGGAAAAATCAAGTTAAAGTCGAGTGGTCCCCCTGGAGATTTGGTAGGTATAGACTGCAGGTGACATTTTATCTGTTCCTAGCCGTGCTTACCAACTGAAAGGAACCAATTTGTCTAGGGGAGCGCTGCAGTCACTTGTCTTAGATTTTATTTTCAAACAAAGCTGCACCCCACAAACTGTTAGAGGATTGTATATAAGCAGTATATTAACCTTTTCTCTGTTTGGGTGATTTTCAACAAGTGAGCTAGAAAGGCTGTTAGAAAGTGCGAAGTATGACCCGCCCTCCTCTGCCTCTGATTGGCTTACTCTGATATTCCTACCCAACCAACCAACAAAGGCCAATTAGAGACAGAGCAGAACGTCTCTAATGGCCAGAAAAATGAAGGACCAACATCAGAGGGGATTTAGAAGTTGTTGGTACACACAGTGAGAACTCCAAAAAAATAAGCACTATAGTAGTTACCCTGCACCACACCTCTGCTTAAATACAAGCTATTATTATTCAGATGCTGTCCTCCAGATAAACACAAAACTGCATTGAGTAGATTTTACTTCCATGCTTTTCATTTATAAAAGCACAATTTGGTCCTTGGTTACATAACAGCAACAAAACAAAATCATCAACCCTCAGGTACCAATTCAGGAGCTCTCATTGGAGTTGGCATGAACAATTTATTTTAATCCTTAAAAAAAATCAAATAGATATTTTCATGTAAAGTCAAACGTTAAAAGATTTTCCAGCACATCACATGACATTTCTCATAGTGTCTCAGTGGATAGACTTTCAGAGAAATGCTGGTGTACGGATTTGTTTTTTTTGCTCTTTTCTCAAACTTTCTTCTGCAGTACAAACAACCTTATTGAATCGTTGATTGTCTGCTTAGCTTCCAGAGATTTCTCTCAAGGACGTCGGCATCCAGCGCACATCCATGATGCAAATGACATTTTTTAAATGAATGAGAGATGGCTGCTGTGATTTGTGAATACTGATAAAGTTATTAATATAAATGCAGGAGCGCTATCCTATTCATTTCCTGTTGTAGAAGGGATCGAGGCTGTGAACCCTGAAGTCATAAGGCGCTGACACCTCAGAGGGAGGCGCACACAGACAGATCAAGTAAGAGCGGCCGTGTGTGTGTGTGTGTGTGTGTGTGTGTGTGTGTGTGTGTGTGTGTGTGTGTGGTAAAGGAAGGGTGGGGTCGTGTGCTCAGCCATCATAATTTACAATAATAAAACTATATATTTAAAAAAAATCATATAGATTATGTATATAATTTTATAGATGTATATATTCCTCTTCTTCACTTTATCATCGTCCCCTACACGCTGTGATGTCAGTCAGACTGATCTGAGGCTAAGAGGCTACACAGATGTCAGAGTTACACTTAAAAAAGAAGATGAAATATTAAGAATATAGATCAGATATTTACAATAATAAAATAATTAAGCGATCAGGACTTTGGCAAGTTATGGCCTGGGTAAATAGTTGATTCTGATTGACTGCGGGGGTCAAATTATCCTTGACAAAGGGAGGAGTAGTTTGGGTTAATATGTGTGTTCATCATTCTAAATAAATGTGCTAGTTATTGTAATTATTCACAAGAAAGTAACAGTGCCACAAACATGGACCAAAAAAAAAATCAGAGATTTCCAGAAGAAAGTGGAAGAGAAGAAAGTTGTTAATTCAAGAGATTAGAGTTTTAAATTTATGAAAATAAAATCTAAAGAGAATAAAGTCATAGATTTATGAGATTAGTCATCAAGCTACAAGAATAAAGTCTTAAATTAATTTTAATTAATTAAAGTGAAATAATTTTAATTGAATGAGTTTAGAGTCATATTTGTAAGTAGTGATTTTACAAAAATAAAGCTGTAATGTCTGTTCCGTTATAATCCAAGTGTTAATTGGTGATGGTCAATGTTTTTGATTTTTCACTCATTTTCAAAAGTATTAAAAAGGCAATGATAATCATGAGCAATTATCAAATATCAACTATCTTTCATTAAGATGTTAAATTCTGAATGTCCACCGTTTTTCAAGTTATTGTCACTCTGACAGATTAGATCAAATTATTAATATCCTCAGTTTCAAACTTTGCTCGGTGACAGAAAATATTTGTGTCTTTGGAACGATTGTTATTCTGTTTCAACGTGTTCAGGTGTGCACAGTATTTGCACTGAGGCTTTAAAGATAGCAAAGAGACTAAAGGTACTTTAGCAGGCTGAAACTTCAGAAGATGCTCCACCTTGGATTTTCTGATTTTTGATATTACCTTTCAAAATAAAACATCTAACCATTGACTAAAACAACTACTTTATTCTCCTGAAAATTATGACTTGAAATGGTCTATTTTTTGTTCTTCAACGTGGCCCTGATACTCGCTCGTAATTATTAAAAAGGCCTAACTACAGCATTTCTTTTCACCTATCAAACATGACCAATCATTGGTTTCTTTAAGTATGATGAAGCTTTTGGGACAATGGCATGGCGGGTTGGCTTGTGAATCTTACTAAACAAATCTTTAGAGTGTTTTGAATGTTAATCTACCATGCACAGTGTTACCTACTTTGTACCTTGCTAACAAAACGTTAGCTCTCTATAGCTGAGCTGAAAAGCACTGCCACAAATTTGAACTATTCACCATCGCCAAGTCGGATCTAAAATCAATTTCCTGGACTGACCACTGCTTCTATGGTGTGTAGCGTATCTACTTTTAATATTTAATATATATAACTCGGGGCACCATCCTTGTTAAGTAAGGAAACTAATATTACTTGTAGTAATTAATGAATCTATAAATCTGTCTCATATCATTGGGATGAATTCTCAAGCAGTAAAAACCATAAAATTACACAGACAAAGTACTGAAAGTTTATATGAAAGTTTAATAAAGAAAATGGTGAACAGAAGAGTTTAAAGGAAATGCATAGGTAATATCAGTATAATTACGACAGTGATATAACTTGAATAATAATATTGAGTTGTTTTAAGTTGCCATGGTGAGATCCTGATGTCAAGTTTGGAGTTTAACTATATTGTTTGAGGGATTTAACGAAGTGGGATTTTGAGAAAGAGGATAAAAAGGGAACTTAATAAATTTGATGAAAGTTGACTCTGAGCCTTTGATTCGGATACCACAAGCTTGACTCAACACCCCAATCTCATAATCAGAACGCTTCCTTACTGAGACGTAGTGTTCAATTGAACTCCGCCGAATGGTACCAAGACTTCCCGTCGAGTTCTTTCGGATCAGGAATGCCGGTGGCCCACGATAACCGCCGTAGCAGGTCTGGTCGGAGTCGACAATGAGATGGGTTTGAAGAAAAACACAGCGGTCCAAGCAGTTGTCCGTGGGTCCTTCTCTCAGCGGCTCAAAGAGTCTTAATTAACGTTCGCCAGGATTGACGCTCGTTGATCCTCACTTGACTTGAATGGTCACTTGTAGTCAAGTGTGAGGATTAGAAAAATTACTGTTCTGGAAGACGAATGATCAATACTTCAAAAAAGGAGAAAAAGACAGCGTCGCTCAATCTTAGGCTGTAAGAAAAAGCCTTAGAATGCAGGCATGAAGAATCAGGGTTGGTTTAAGTTGGATTCGAGTTCTGCAGGATCTGCAAATCCGGACTTAAATTCAAAGAGTTTCGCGTCGGCAAAACTTGAAGAAACAAAGTGGTTTGAAACAAGAATTAACGAGACGTCTAAGAGAGTTTTAGAAGAAGAATTTTAGAAGAGAAAAATTACAAGAGAGTTACAAGAGAAATTTACAAGAGAGAGCAAGCTCTTGAGAGACAAGCTACTTTATCCTGGGGATGACTTTTACGAGGGGGCGGGGCCTAATATCTAACCCGCCTCCGATGTTTAACTTTTAATTTAATCCACTCCGAGTTCTTTACTTATTAAGAGCATAAATAAGAACTTTGATCATATGAACATCACCATGTCAATATTCGTATGTAGAATTATCTCCGACAGTAAACATTTCCAACAATTATGCAATGAAATAGACATTACGTCCAACCTGAAGACAATTAGACGATTTCCGCCTGTATGGGAATGAAATCAGCATTATACCATTCAACATTCAAAAACACATTAATATAGTATGAAGAGTATAGAATCATATCTTAAAATACTAAGTTTATAACTAGGACAAAATCACATATTAACTATCGTAATTCCTCCGTCCTGAAACTCAGGTCGGTACAGCGCTCTTGCCACTAGGTGGCAGTAGTGCTCCACGTAAGATTCAAGTAGAGTTCACCAGGTAATGTGATTTAGTTTTTCAATATCTAAGTTCGTCATAGATGATCGTAGCGGAATCTAACTTGCCTGAAAGTGTTAGTCTTGAGGTCATGGATACATATATCCGATTCAGGGATTGAACCAAAATTCTTTTATAACAGGAATGGATTATGTTGGTTAAGGCAGTTTGTTCAACGGGTCTAAAAGCTATTAAGTCCGTTTGAGATAGTCCAGATCACATCAAAGGCCTCCCCTGCCGTGTTGATTAAGTCGGCAGACGGCTGTCTTCCTGGGATTGTTTATTCTGAAAGTTATTAACACGTATCCAAGTGGTCTGGTTCACCAACGTAGATTAAAGGCTTATTGCAAAAAGGTTTGTTTTTATGACGTCCTGTTCTTCACATTCCGATGCAAAGTCGCTTTGAAACAGTTAATCAAATGAATGGCTTTTGTTATCAGTAAACAGGAAGAGTGGGGTTTTCATTTGTGTCCTGTGAATTTGGGCTCACTTCAGGTCAATACGTTACAGGTGTTTAAAACGTGTGAGATGGGAATTATATTCTGTTTGAGGATTATCAGGCCTTGAAGTCATCCCTGATTTTGTGTTAATGGGTTCCTCGTCCAGCAGTAGCCCTACTTACATTTTTTTTTCCTGTATACTGTTGGACAACACATTGGCTGGATCATTTGTGAATGCATTTTATGAACTCTAAATAGTTTCCGATGAAACCTCAGAACACTCATTGTTATGTTGGAGTGAGCAAAGAAAAATGGAGGTTTAAAAGGACTAATGTACAGTGTCTTATTGTAATGTATTATTATTCTTTTCATTACTTCCCTCTATAAAGCCCTCTACATTCTCTAATCCCTCTCACTTCTGTGGCAGTGAACTTTCATGAAAGGTGCTGACACCATCGAAAACACTTTAGAGTTTATTGTCTTGGACACTCGGGTGACCACCGGGGAATCAAACAACTACAAGACAAAATATTGACGACCCATTGACCTCTTACAACTGGGGCGAGAGAAAATGATTGGTACTTTCTTTAAGCTCGCCTCTATAATTGAAACTGCCCACAAATCACGGCTTGACATGACTCTAACTTAGTGCTACAAAGCAGAGATTGAAGTGACACTGATTTATGGAAGGGTCTCTGATTATTCTTCATGTTTCTCTGTGCTAATCCACCCAACACGACTGTGGGTGAAATGATTTGAATCAGAAAAATCAATCAGGATTTGGAGCTTTAACCTGGATTCATCTGTTCTTAGTTTCTCATGCAGAACAGAGGAGTCTACATGAATACTTAGGATTCTGAAAATAGAGTGCAGACAGGAAGGTCAAGAGATCAAATATCAACCTGATGGACAGGAATCATACCTGCTTCAGTACATTTGGTCAGCAATTTGTTCTCTAATCGGGACGTGTTGATCAAAACAGAGAAAATATCTCGTAGTAAATCGTCGTCATACGATTCTTCCTCTTTATATTTATTAGATACACTGGTAGTGTGTGTGTCGGTTGCTGTTACCATATTATAGTCATTTTCACCTCTCATGTTGTGAGTCTGTGAATCTTTTAAAGCAGCTTTGCCTGGTTTGAAGCTTGAAAAAAGTATTTTTTTATTTTATAGTGGCGTCTATGTGAACCCTCATTTCAGCCTCTGTCTGAAACATTTCGTTTGAGCTGCTGTCTCTTTAGGGCCCTCCTCCCCATGTGCTCACTTTCTTCTGATTGGTCAGCTCTCCGGAAGCCTTCCAGGGGGCAGAACGCTGCAGGGCTGCCAGGGGAGGGCTGCTCTCCAGTGCTGGGAGAAGAGAGCCTTACCTAGAGGTTTGAAGTCGTCTTGTGAAATTGCTGGGCCCTTTCCGAATTGTCACAGTTCAGTAGGCAGTACGTACTATTCAGTAGGGCGTTTCAGTATACTGAACTTTCGTGGTCATTCAGTATGCATTTTTTGGGTCCACCTCAGTATACTGAACATTTCAGTATGGATTCTAACCTCCGGGTTTTATGCAGTATGGATCGGATGCGTGCTTTCAGGAAATGAATTGTATTTTACCACCCACAATGCAGTGCGAAATTAAATGTAAATCATCACGTCACGTGTGCCTCCAAATAAAAAAAAAAACGAGCGTGGATTAATTGAATCCATTTTTAATCTAGAGTTAAAGTCCCGACTGAAATCACTACTTTTAATTAACAACAGAAAATATAACAAATATCTGCATTATTATAAAACCTTTCTCCCTCTATTTAAATAATGATTTCACTATTTAAATGCGTCTTTATTGGTTTATTTTACTTTATATTCTGCATATTACTGTCTTTTAATTGTTCTTTCCTTTATGTACTGTATGTTATTTAGTTATTTAATCTGTCTTTCACTTGATTTACATTGTGATATTGTTTTTTGTTTACCTGACTGTATATGCGCATTACTCCTCTTGAATGAAGCTAAACAAAAAAAAAAACGGGTAGATGCGGCCGGTTCGGGAAACGTAAATGACATCACTTCATTTGATGGGAACAAATATCTGCCTACTGTGTGTGCATACTGAATAGTAGGTACTAACAGTATACAGCACGGATAGTAGGTACTGCCTACTGCCTACTGCAAGATTGAGTAGGTACTTGGCAATTCGGATACAGCCCTGGTTTCATATCGGGAAACTATGGCAGGATTTACAGAACAAACCATTTAGTGCCCTCTGCAGAATTATCATGGGATCACTCCAACCTGCATTTACCTCATCATTTGAAACTTTGCCCACGTTTAGTATGGACATCCAGAATTGTAACGATTGAGATTTTTAAATTAGGATCAGAATAATATGTCAACTTTAATAAAACAGGGTAGCAGCTGCTGATTAGCAGATATCAGGGGTGGATGATTCTCCCCCTGGAACTACAAATAACCAGGATGTTTCATGGCAGCTGAGGTATCCAGGACACTCTGGACATCTGCTGCACAACTACTGACTGCAGCTTCAGTGTTAAAATAATACACAAGTAATTACACTCACTAGTGGCCTTCTGAGTCATGTCCCATTCTTTTCATAAAGCCACTGAATTGAGCAGGAAGTTAGATCCAGAATTGGTGCTAAACATGCGTCTTAGACAGCTAATACACATGTGTATTTGGATTATTTATAATGTGTGTGTGGGGCCATGAAAATCACAGGAGTTTCCTGTGAGAAATAATGAAACAGGAGGGGGCCAGGAGATGGGCATGAAATATGAGTAAATCCCCGGAAAAACGGGAGTACTGGCAGGTATGCTAATCAGGGGAGGATCACGGTGTCTCCAAGTATGTCCACACTCTCTGTGTGTTAATAAATGTTTATAATATGTTACAGAATGGTATGAACATGAAGACAGAAATGAAGAATTAGACAATAGAGACACAATGAGGAAAAGAGAGAAAATATTCAGAGAGATTGAAGGAGAGGAGAGAGAGAGAGGTCCCGGCAGCCATGTCTTATTCATGTCAGGTCATCGGCACAGGGACCGACACTGCTGAATTATGGAGAACACAGCCAGGAACACAACACACACACACACACACACACACACACTGCAATGCATATCTATCATAACAAATAATCTGCTCAGAGAAAAAAAAAAAACTGTTTGAGCCAGTGGGAGTAACATTTTCGGACTTTAAGAATCTGGTGGTATTTTATTTTCTCTCACAGTATTAAAAGCCGAAACCCTCAGAGGACAAAAAACATCTTCTCCCTCTCTCTCGGGTTCCTTGTAAACTCTCAGAAAGGTCATGTGCACACAGACTTTGGTTTAACGGTCATTTCTGCAGATCAGTGTGTGCACAACATCTTTTTTTTTTTTTCACTGAGAGTCAGACTTTTTACAAGTTTTCTTTTACAGACATGGACACTATGTGGTACGAATCAAAACAAACCGAGGATCAATACTCGGTAACTTTAACGCATTGAAGACTAGACATCAGAATTGATTACTGTCTCCTTTTATAACCACGCAATACAAGGCTGAGAAGTATGTAACTGTTTTAAATAATTGATGATCATCGTCAGGCTTTGGCCTTATGTGCCTAATACAAAATATGGAAGCAAAAAACTAAACCCTGCACCCTTTAAAAGTTACAAATTTCATTTCAGCTGCATTAGTTTTAACAGTAAGGTGATGCACTGGATCTTTAATATTAATAACTTTATATTAATAACTTTATAATATTAAAGAACATGACTACAGGTGCATTATGGGAATTGTTTTAAAGTCTATACCACAATTTGAAGGTAGAGGTGATTAATGATGACTGATTATTTGAAAATTGAAAACATTACTTTGAAAACAGGATTTGAAAATTAAATAACTATTTTATTTGGCTGGTAAATGTTCAGTTATGCCACTTTTACATTGCTAAGTTGGAGTTTAACTGCAGAGTATTTAATTACACTAATTTAAGGTAAAAACATATTTTCAGTGTTTGCCATCAAAAGTTTGAGCTTTTGCCAACCTGGAGAGCAGGAATAAGAATGTGCCTCTCATCTCGTACCGTAATGGTAAGACCACCCAGACTATAAGACGACCACAGAGGAGTTTTGCTTGAGAAAAAAGACACGTATGTTTTGATGCCAAAAGAAAAATGAACGAGATAGCAGAACCTCAAAATTACAACAGAAGTTCTTATTTAGACCACTGTTTAGTTTAACCCAGTTCGATGTTGGTTTAGGTTTGACACACGGGGAGATAATCGTTTCAGGTAACATTGATTGTATTGTTATTTGGGCTGTAAACTAATCAAAACGTTTTCATCACTATTAATCAATAGTTAATCGTGATTAATTGCATTTTTCTGCAGGTTTGAAATTCCATTATGAAAATAAAAATTGATAGGCTTTTATTTTGAAATATTTTACTGTCTTTACTTGCTGTTTGAATTCCAACCTGCTTTTATTTTGAAATAAAGTAATGACCTTTTATAGATCGAAGGTTGGGACATTAACTTGACCACGGACAAAGGAACTCGTTATGGATGAAGAACTCAAGTGAAAGAGCTCAAAGGGACGGTAACAAAGGTCAATGTGTGATGTCATAATGCTGACAGCTCTAATTTGTATGAGTGTGTCCACTTTGCACAGGCAGCTGAGATCATTGTAGATCAGACACAAACCCCACCCTGATCATCTGTGTCCATAAGACATGCTTCACTGATATAACATGAGGCATATGATGCATTCAGGCTCGCTACGTGGAGACACAAGACACAATCAGGCAACTGCTGAAAATAGAAAATCACCAGGGTGTGCAACTGACGCACTGGTGAAGTGCCGAGAAACGGGAGCAGCTCGTAACTCGTAATTACGAAATAATGATCTAAAAACAGAGCAGACTTTTTGTTTCTCACTAAATACAGTAAGCGTTGGTGGGAAAGCTCCCATTTCAAGTCTTATTTCTGGGAAAGCAAATCTTGTGTTTTTAAGAAAAATAACTTTGTGAAAAATAATGATGACAGAATCACACTGAATAAAACAACATTTTTTACACCTGTTAAATAGAATCATATTTTTTATTATCTTTAAATTAAATTGTCACATTTCCTGCAGAATGACGTTTTATCTGTGACAGACGTTAAATATTTAATAGCATACCTTATTAATAATAATAATAATAATAATAGAAAATGTACATTTTTTAAAGAAATAAATGATAATTCATTCAAGTACTCTTGAGTTCAGCAAACGCTTTAGTCAATAAAAACACTGTCAACAGAGAAGATTTCAAATAAAAAATATCTATATTTGTTTGAAACATCTCTGAAATATAACATTTTCAAAACTCTATTGTTTTGATTAGTTCTGTTATTTCTAATTCACTTCTTTGCTCTCTTTTTCTCTTTGTGCTCACACACACACACACACACACACACACACACACACACACACACACACACACACACACACACACACACACACACACACACACACACACACACACTCCTCTGTGTCTGAATTCATGTCCACCTTACAACACAAGCAGCCCCTCCAGGATACTTATTGATTTTCCTCCATGGCCTCGTGCAACTCACTGACACACAGACGCATGCAAGCCTGCAAGCCTGCACGCACGCACACACACACACACACACACACACACACACACACACACAGACCCCCCTGAAACGTGCAGGAATTCCTCCGCGGCCATAGCTTGAAATTTTCAGGTTGGTCTCAGAGGTTTTCTTAAAGCAACTTTGAAGTTGGAAAAAACGTTTGACATTTCTGCAGGTTCATTGACGTGTGTGTGTGTGTGTGTGTGTGTGTGTGTGTGTGTGTGTGTGTGTGTGTGTGTGTGTGTGTGTGTGTGTGTGTGTGTGTGTGGCTGTGTGTGTTAATACATTCAACTCACTGAATGTAAAAATACAGAGCATTCTGGTACTGCTTACAGGACTTGTTTGACACTCCCTCCTCTCTGTGTTTTTGGGATATTTCATAGAATGTTGAAGGCACTGCTAAAATAACACATTGAGTGTTTCATCTCTTTGGACATATCTTTGCTCTTTGCTTTGGCACAAAACAGCTGGCATATAAAGAGGACACTTAACACAAAATATTTTTGAAGACGGTTCAGAAGATTGAATGGCCTGAAATCGCCTTTTATACACATTCAATTAGGGCCAGTAACATTACAATTAGAGCTCTTAAGGGAAACAGACTGTTTAAACACAAGCTTCTCCATGCTGTGTAACCCAAAGCTTTATCATATTTAAAATAATTCAGACAGAGAAGAGTTGTGTAATAGGATTATTTTTTAAGTACTTGTCTGTTTATTTATCAGCTTGTATCGATCTGACGGTGATGCTGATGCAGCTGTAACGGGTGTAATAAATAGTTGTGCATTCACCACATTCATCCTGCCTTAATGATGTTTGAATTCAGTTTCTATATTCTGCAGAAATTTTCTCTATAATTTCTGCATCAGTTTCTTCCTTCAGGAGCAGAACACATTTAAAAGGAGAACAGAAAAAAACCTTCAATGTTCAGGTGTGTTTGATTAAATCTGCCTGAACAAACAAAGACACACTGATTGTTAATTCTTCTCTGATTGTTAATTGTATGAATTGTAATCAGTGGAGCCACGTGTGAACAAATGTAACTTTCATCGTGGTTTCCTATTTTCTCCTTTTTTTTCGTAAAAGGTTTATTTTTGGGCTTTTTTAAGACTTTATTAAGAGACAGGACAGTGGATAGAGTCAGACATCAGAAAGAGAGAGAGTGTATGAATGACATTTGGGTAAAGGAGCCACAGGTTGGATTCGAACCCTGGCCCCCCGCTTAGAGGACTGTAGCCTTCGTACATAGTGCCTTTGCACACTAACCACTTGGCTAAGGGCGCCCCCTGTTTTTCTATCATTTTAAAGCCTTCTTCTTTTTTTTGTCATGGTTCTATTCCTGGTTGAAGCATTTTGTTGTTGTATATAGATATATACCATTTACAAGCCTGCATCAAATATTGAATGAATTTGTGTAAATCATGTCTTTGAAACATGGATTTATGAGTGTGTGAACATTTAACTGGAGTTAAATTATTTGCCGAGTCGTCTTTCAGCAGATTTATTGAATCTGAAACTGTGCTCACTCCTTTATAAAAACAGTAATTTAATGTCTGGGCAGATAAAGTTATGACCAGCGGAAGGCAGGAAAAATACTTTCTTTTGACTACAGGTACAAGCGTGCATGATGGCTGCCTCGGTCCCCCACGTCTGTTCGTCACGGCGACTGTCAATGTACACAAAATTTAAGGTGACACAGAAGCTGTATGCACATCATCAATCAATCTATATCTTTGTATAGCGCCAATTCTAAACAACTTTACAAAAATATTCAGATTCAGCCGAATGCGCCTGCGGCTGCATTTTAAAGTGTTCAGTTTTTTTAAACCTGACGAGGATATTTTGACATTACAATGAAGGGTCACTGGTTTATGTGATTTATGATTCATAACTTCAAACTGAATGACAGCAAACACTCTCTTAGTTTACATTATCATCTGACATTAAAAACTGTAATGTCTGTAACTGCTGTGAACAAAGCGTGATACGGTTCTGCAGTAGTTTCCATTCATTTTAGGCCTGCTGTTAAATAAACCTTTTAAGAAAATTAAATCTGAAGATTAAATAAACGCTTCCACTCGCAGATACACACGTAAGCCGACGCTGAGCCGCGAGCAGCACGGAGATGTTGCAGACAGCAGCATGGATTACATTTTGAGGGCGTATCTGTTGTGTCAAACGTGTGCGTAAATAACGGCTCTGACACACTTGCGGTCTAGACGTGGAGTTAGTGTTTCAGACGGAGAAAGGGCTGATGGTGTGAAGTGTTACAGCTGAGAGCTTCACAGGGTGGAGAGCGTGCTGACACAGGATCATTAGTTTCTTATTGAACAGATTTATCATCACAATGTGATCTTTGTTTACTCACAGAGAGTCGGACTGCTGTGTGCGTGTGTGTGTGTGTGTGTGAGTGTGTCTGCTGTTAGCATCATCTTAACTGATGAAAACAGCAGGTGAACAAAGATTCAGGATGCTGTAACTCCTACAGCGGGACCGTTCGGTCTCAGAGCGGAGTAACAGGGGATTCTAAAGCAGACAAGCTCAAGCAGTAAACTCAAATGATTTTGGGAGAAATCTTAAAACTCTGCCCCCGTTTCTGTGGTGACTGTTCTGATCCCCCAAACCCTGTATGAGGGAGGAGTTGACTGTGTGTTGTTACTGCAGCTCAGCATCATAAATGGTGTCACCACGTCCTCACTGACATCAACGACCATGGTGTTAGCATGGCTGAATGTTTTTAACAGAGCCTACCTCTCAGTTTCATAATCCTCGCTCTGTGAGGGACCACAGTGATAAAACTGTTCAAAGCAAGGTCAAAAACTTTGCAGAGCAGTGCGTTTGTGTGTGTGTTTGGGCAGCACACTGATTGAAGAGCTCTTTCTCTGTTTAATGAGATGTTGACTGATTGAAATATTTAGCCATGAGACTTAATAAAACAGAACATTTAAGAACAAAATATTATGAAGTGATTTGATGCAGCTTCTTGTGCAAAAAAAGAAAGTAAAACATTTAAAAGAAATAATGGTTAAGTAAATTAGATTGACAACAAAATAAGTTTTGTAAGTTGTTAAGAGTTATGATTACACTGAAAATGTTCTGAAGCAACGTCCGCCATCTTGCTTGGTAGCTATGCTAACAGGCTCGGTGGAGGAAGCTGAGAAAAACTGACAATGGCGGAAAGTATGTTTCAACTTCGAACTGATATGGATGAAGGGGATTTTGAAGGTCCGTTCGTCTTCACGAGCCACAATATAGCGACCAGCAGTTGAGGCTGATGGAGTGGCCTGCAGTGCTGTGCATTCTGGGAGTTGTTGTCTTTCATCCACATGAGCCAAAAAGACACTTTCTGCCTTGAGGCACCAACTTCAGAATTTATTTCACATTTCCAATTTCAATTTAAATACAGATTCGTGTTTCAACGGGTGAAGTATCCCTTTAAGCCTTCTGTCCTATTGTCATCAGTGACAAACACCACTACAGTGCATATCAGAATCACAGAATGCTGCATTGTCAGAATTTGCTGGGAAAGTTTAGGCTTCTTTTCGGCACACTGTTTTTAGATTCTAGCAGCCATTAGTGATTCTGCTCTGGTTCCTCTCAGTCATGCTGGTGGTCATTTGCTTCTGACAGACATGGAGGAGAGTAGATGATGACTATGTTCTTATTTTGGAACCAAATAGTTTATAGGAAGAATATGCAGCTCTGTTACAGCCACCATTAAGGCGTCACAGGTTGTCTGCCGCAGACATGGTTTCAGTCTTCTGACAGAGCAGATAGGCTTCAGTTTGAACCCTCACAGTCCTGAGTCCCCAAATTCTACTGCAGCTTTTTACACATACATGTTCTTCAGACGTAAACGCTAACCTACGTTACTTTGTGGCCGAATGCATCCAATGAGAAACTGATGAAGAACTTCAGCTGCTATCGTGTAAATGATTATGTTTGGGTGTTGACGAGTGCTGTCAAACCTTCCTGTGGGGTTCACATTGGCCACTACAAAACATGGGATTGGGACTGGACAGGGAAAAAGGTGAACAGGAGCAGACGGGAGTGGGAATCATTATAACAATAGACCAGTTTTATATTATTTCTATCAGCTGGGGTGTTTGCTGGATAAACGTGCAAGGCTTAAACACGCACAGTCATTATTTCAACAGGTGACGGTAGAGAAATTGTTTTTTTTGTTCGCAATAGAAAGATGAAAAAAGGAAAACCAAATACTCTAACGTTATTGGAAAATATTTACTTTTCTGTCCCCTCGATTACAGCAAGGCCAGCCGAAGGTTTAACCTTTTCAAAACGTTGCCTTGTAAGCATTCTGTCTGTAAATCTGCTGCTCTTCCCTCCAGATTAAACGACTTTTGTTGCTGCTATCTGGACATCATCTGGAGAGCAGCTATGACAAGCTAGCCTTGCAAACAACAACAAGCTGAAATCAATAAGTGTTGCCCTGTTCATCCCGCTGCTGACCAGCTAACTGTGTGTGTGTGTGTGTGTGTGTGTGTGTGTGTGTGTGTCCAGAATCTCAAACAGACAGTGTTCGAGCAGACAGGCAAAATTGTGCTGCTTCTTCACCACAGTTTCTGTCTCTCTCTCTCTCTCTGTCTCGGCAGAATAGTAAAAAGCCGACTGTGAGGTTCTTCTCGGCGTTGGATTCATAAAGGTGCCAGAGACATGGAATTTTTAAATCTGGAGGGACTACTTTTGATCTTTTCATGGTTGCCTCACCAGAGAGAAATTGACTGTTTGTACAGCAGTGGGGGAGGATATTTCCATGCACTCATATAGCTTTATGCAGACACTCCAGGATTTTGAGGGCTTTTTTGTGATTGTTGCGACCTAAAATGGCTGACACTGCGGCATCTTTTAAAAAGTTATGGTAAAAATTGCAATGTTTTAAAGCTTTATTTTTTTAATGCCATTGCAGGAATTTGTGAATTTGCTAAATTAATTGCATCTTTTTTTGTCTTCTAAGTATAGACTTATCAAAAAATGGGCAAAATTCAACGATTTTTTTTTTTTTAAAGTATTTTTTGGGCCCATTTGGCTTTACTGGATAGGACAGCTGAAGAGAAACAGGAAAACCTGGGAGGAAAGAGTAGGGGACGAAACGCAGCAAAGATCCGAGTCCCGACAAGAAACATGGGGCGTGCAACACAATCACTAGGCTATCAGCGCTCACCAATATTATAACGATTGTATTCCAAATATATTTTTTTGCATGAAGTGATTAAGGTTTAAAGTGCACAGAACAGTGATTAATGTCAGAAACAATGCATATAGTGCATGAGGGGCAAAGAGGCGGGGCCAATATGATTATTCAAATCTGGAGAAAAGTTGACTCACAGAATTCATGAGAATAGTTGTCTTTAATTTTTTCTTTCCATGAAGCTTCATTGGTTGGCTGCTTCAAAGAGCTACATGGGGATGCTGTCAGTCTAGTCCTACAGTATGGTCTCCTTTCTGATGTTTAATGCAACTCGATAGAAAAGAGAGGTGGTGGGAGGGGCCAGGTGTGAGGGCATTCTAGACCTGGTTCTTTGATAATGTATATCTGTAAGCTTCCAGTCCAAGAAGATGGACGACATGACAGTCCCCCCCAAAGTAAAGCCAAAACATGTGGAGCTCCCTCAACTGGCAGTAGTGTAGGTCAGAAGCTCCGCCTCCTCCATGTTAACAGATGGGACATGGGTCAAGTTAAAAGACAGGTCAAATAAGTTTTTTTTGGTGTCTTTCATTATAGTCAGATCTTATCACTGTGATTTATAAGTGGTCACTTTCTTGAGATGTTTAGTTTAAATTAGTTATTTGATGTAAAAAAAAAAGAGCTGATGAAACGTTGTGATTGACAGCTCTGTTGACAAAGGAGGCCCCTGCCACCACTGTGTGGTAACAAACATCAACACAAGAGGCTTTTAACTTTCCCTAAATGTGAGTGTCTGCTTCAAACCAACTCAAGAATATTTTATTGAAGGAGCTTTGTTGGTTTATCAGGAAGTTAAATATGTGTTTTTGGGTTGGAGGAAGGGATGGGACGTCAATGCTGGCTCTGACTCCAACTCAGCTCAATATGTCAGCACCAGTATGCAATCAGACTCACTTGTTTGCAGATCTTCTGCATGGCCGAGTTGAAGCAGGTCCCTTAAAAATGAAAGACAAAAGCCTATTGGAGTTCAGCTGAAGAAATTTTGAAGCTGTGCACATTTATCTCCTTCATACAGCTGTTAATATTTGACAGACTTTGGATGAATGTTTAACTCATTTAGAAAACTCAGGACCAAAATACAGATGATACTGATGTGTGCGTTAACTGGACAAACAATTGAGCAACAAATTGGCTTATGTTTCACATTTTAATGCACAATTACACACATAGACAATACATTGAAATGACTCACACAAAGACATCAGGACTCACTCCTTATACAGACGAAACACACACACACACACACATATACACGTCACACACGCATGCACAGGTGTGTGAAATCGAGTGTCTGCAGCAGTTTCTTTCATTTGTGAAGAAAGAACAGCAGTTGTTCATCCCACCTCCTTTTTTTCCACTGTTTACACTGTAATGGCGTGTTTGTGTGTGTGTGTGTGTGTGTGTGTGTGTGTGTGTGTGTGTGTGTGTGTTTGTTTGTGTAAAATAAATTGCTATCCACCTCCAACATCCAGCTTCTATACCTTCAGTCAGCAGGGCATTGTCAGTACGGGCTGCAGGTCTGTGAAGCGGAGCTAACAGACAGTCAGAAGTGAAACCCCGTTAAAAACAAGAGTTTGTTAAAATTCCTGAAGTTTCACTATAAAATGTTTCAGTCCATAAATACATCACAATGTCACAAGATGTCTGAAAATGTGCTCATGAACAATGACATTTCACCCTTACTTTTGCATGAACAGTCAGAGCAACAGGAGGTGTGGATATGCATTTTTGTATTCATTATTTGGAACTTCCAAGAAGTTAGGATACCAGTGCAGAGGTGATATCAGATTGACCAGAACATGAAGTCAAATTAACTGCTGCAGAAGGACTTAGTCCTTGAAACTGAAATGCAACTTGACGCAATGTATTTTCATGAATTCTAGTCCATGTCCTTTGAACAGTACTTTGCATTTATCTCTCCCTGATCTCTGATTATAATCTGTGGATTGTGATGCATGGCAGACATTGACAGAGTGCATACACAGACTGGTATTAAAGGTGCTGTGATAATCAGATTTGGCTCCCTGAGCAACAATACGGGGGTCATTTGAGGTCTTTGCAGATGTTTTAAGTGTCCAGACCTCGTCCTCAACACACATAAGTGATACTATTCACTTGAGCTTTAAGCACAACAGGTCACATGAGGAATTTAATATAAATTCAAAAAAACAAAAAAAAATCCATCTACTCATCACGGCATTTCTTTAGCTCTTTCCTTTTCCCTTGAGAAATAATAAACCAGGAAGGGGCCGGAATTTAGACTTTGAATATGGAAGGCAACCAAGAAAAACCAGGAGGGTAGGACCAGGGGCATGATGGGAAATTATCTCAAAAGGAATCTAGTTCTAGTCTTGTAAATAGTGACTGAACAAGATAACCAATCAGAGAAAAATATTACAGTGAAAATATCAAAAACATGACGATGACCAAAAAGGCCTGTCTTGCAGCTACTTGCAAATCAAAGAATATTCTTCACCACTTCTCCACCCTACTTTATCTATTTTTTCCCACGTTGCAAAAAGTCAAGTGCAAGGTCGGCGCAGGAGTGAAAATGAAGCAGTCACACAGCGATAATTGACTCCAGTCACTCTGTAAATCTACACAGGGGTCTGCTCTATGTGATAATTGCCTCACAGTCATATATAGCCTTTAAGATCATTTTACATTGATTTATAGAGGGCGCAGTCACTTGTTCCACTCACACACACACAGCGTACATGACAAGCAGCTGCTGTCCGCTGTGTGATGCCATAAAGAGAGGTGATAACAATGTGTCTGACACTCATTTCTCCCTGCTGATCTCCAGAGGTTACAGGGTGCTCTCACGCTCTGTCCTCATTTCGCTGTTGCTTTGAGTTCCGGATTAACTTTAGAGTCAGGAGAAAGACACACAAATGACCAAATGCTTCAAATCTAAAGGTCAAATAATGTTGTTTTTGTCATTCACATAATGCATTGTCATAATGTGTGACAAGGCAGGGGGAATGTTTTTTACACCCACCTTGTACCCAATAGTAGGATAGATTATAAGGGCCACATTAACTGTCTCCAGTCTCAATGAATGAAGACGAGCAGTCAGATAAATATGAACTCCCTTTGTTATTATTTATAAGTGCTTTAGAAATCAACGCCAACATAAATGTCTTTACATTGAAAACCAAAATGGATAAAGGTCCAGAAAATGTACAAGCAATATCAGTAGTGCGTAATAATCCTCTATGTTTTGTAACTGCATGGATGTCTGATTTAGGATGCTTCGTGGAAAAAGAGTGCAGCCATGCACACACGCCTCGAATCACGCGGGTTTGCCAGGACAGACAGGTTACAATTGTATGTAGTCGTTGATCGCGTTTGTGTGTATCGTGATTCAGAGATGATCTGGCAACTTTGGTGTCTTCTGACTAACATACAAAATGAGTGGAGTCATTTTTCTGGATTATTGTCCAACAAAGTAACAGTGAAAACCCTGTGAGAAACAAGATGGTTTTGAAATATGTAAGGAACCTGGGTAAAACTGGAGTGTTGGCAGGTAGGACCAGGAGCATGACGGGAAATGATCTCAAAAGGAATCTAGTTATAGATGTGTAAAAAGTGAATTATTTCCCTCATCATGCTAGTTGGTGAAGTTGTGCCGGAAAATCCCGCTTTGCTTCTTCAGTACCTTTATCTTAGAGACAGGACAGTGGATAGAGTCAGAGATCAGGGAGAGCGAGGGGGGAACAACAAGCGGAAAAGGAGCCCCAGGTCGGATTTGAACCCGGGCCACCCGCTTGGAGCGCTACACCCTCTGTACACTGGCACCCCTGACTGAACATTTTTGTATTTTTAGTGCACATGTTAACAGAAAAGATTTGTTCCTCTGAGTGTGGATACAAGGACGAAAGGAGTCAAACTTTTTGTCTCAGTAAGGACAAAAAGGAGCTCATACTCACGCTCTGCAGCAGTCTTTAAGTGCAAATGAAACAAGGCTCAGGTTAGAAGTGATCATTTTAACTCCTTGAAGTAGAGCTTCGCTCAAAAGTATAACACAGTATAACACACACACACATGCCCCCCTGCACACACACACACACACAGACACACACATGAACGCACACATCCATCTGTCCTTAAAGATGTGAGAAACTCTTGTTTCAGACCAGACGCTGATGGATTACAATGATTAGAGTGTCGTCGGCTCACATTAGCGAGGGTTTAACGGAGGTCACAGACAGACAAACCGAGCGCTCTGTCTACCAACAACTGAGGGAGAAATGAAAAGAGAAACGGAGCTGATTGGAGCTGCTCTCTGATAAGATTCGTCCTTGTAAATGGATTTTGATTACATCCAACGAGGGAAGAAGAAGAAGAAACTAATTTGCAGTGACTTACAAATGTATTGAAATGACGTTCACGTTTTAATGTGATCAAACAACGACTTTGTTGATCTTACATTTGATGGTTTATCTTTGTATTAAACTTATTCCTTGTATAGATGCTTTTTATGATTTTAGAGTTTGTGATTTACATCACCCACAATTGCATAACCAAACACATTATGCACTATGTTGAATCCACTCTATTAAAGGCTTTATCTGCGATTTTTCACACTTAAATATAATAGAAATCAAGTATATCCTCTGAAAATAACTCTTGAGTAGTGACTGTCTACAATGAGTGTAACACCCGAGTCCCGCTGTCTGTGATGTTTTCCGAGTTTTCCGAGTCATATTTTCAGTTTGTTTACATCACCGGGACGGCCGGCTGACTCCTCCCCTCAAGAATAAAAGTTCTTTAATTGAGGGACTAGAGAAAAGAAGAATAACATACTGTACTCACTGCTTAACTGCGTTTCTAGATCACGCTCATATCGGGTAAATTTACATGCAGTGTGAAGATACGAGCATAATAAAGATCGCTAGCATTAGCATGCCGCGAGTTGTTTTGGTTTCATGCTGGTGCTCAAGGGCGACATCTGCTGGATCAAAAAATTGCATATAAAGCCTTTAAGGCTGGAGCTCAGCATGAACACATTTCGGAAACAGGTGATAGTTGTCCTTGTTTAGTTCAGGTGCGTCTTAAACGTCCACTGACAAAGTATCTGCTCTCTCGAGCCTCAGTTTTAAAAGTGTAGGTGATCTACGTCTATACAGTACGTGAGCATTACCATGCTTCATCTGTAAAACCTTCTCTTGCCTGGTTGGTTTGTTGGTCGAACAGCTATGATAGGCGACCAATAGGCTTTCAATGACTCCCTCTGTAAAAAAGTGTAAAATGTGTGTGTGGCGGAGGGGGTCAGACGTTGCGTAAAACTACACCCACTGCTTTATAAGTTTACTTTGAGCAACCTTGTCAAACTCAAGCCGTCAAAAGCTTTCTCTTTTTTTAGAATTCTTTTTTGCCTTCGAGTTGATGTTCTACTTCAAACCAACACTGTCGATTTGAGCACAACATCTCAGGGTCAACCACTCAGGACTCACTCAGTCCTTCTGCTCCTTTCAGGGCCGTGAAGCCAGAATACAACTAAAATCTGTTTTTTTTTATTTCATAATTTATGAAGGAATCAGCTCCATCCAAACTGTTACTCTCACTCTGCTCTGCTGTTTAAGATGTGAGCCTTTTGCCGCAATCATCAGTTTGAATTTGCAGTGCTGTCATCTTATATTGCTGTTTTTCTTTTTCAGCGAGTCACACGCTTATGTTTTCTTTTAACATTTACATTTGACATCTCAGGCATTTAGTGCCTTATCCAGAGCAGCTCATGAGCCTGCAGCAGAGTTAGTATCTCCAGCAACTCAGCAATTCTTCAGCTGGACTCACGGCTACACGCAGACTGACACTTTACCCCTACAGTCTTTTTCTGCTGCGACTGTGTCATCACTCCGTTTACTGCTCCATAAATAATGTGTAGGGACGGGGACAATGGCGACTATGAGTCCCACCCTCGGCATTGTGAGCTTCAGCTCCTTCTGTCTGGACCAAGACTTTTGGTTCCAAAGTGCAGAACAAAGCACTTTAGGAGCAGCTTTAAGTCATAGGATATCTGTGCTTCATCTTTTGTTTTTCTCTCCTTCTTTTTCGTCTTTGCTGCTTGATGTGGTTGTTGGATGTCTCATGAAGGTCTTGTATGGAGGGACAGAGACAGCAACCGGGAAGCTGATGTCATGCTTCTTAATGGTTAATTTATTTAGTCATTTATTATCACTTTTAATGTTCTAAAGTCTGTAACTTCTATCATTTGTACGATTAGAAACTGAACACTTGCAACTTCTTCACTTTAACCCATGCACTATTTGCACTTTGTATGTTTTATGTATTGTCTGTTTTTTATAAAGTATATGAGACTATCCCTGCAACAAAATTGAGCTATACGGGTACAAATAAAGAAAGCTGAACCTGAATAAATAAATAAGCCCAAAGGATGCAACTTGGCTCTCCAAAATTATTATCTTTTTCTTTTAATCGGCAAATAAAAAATGTGTTTTAGTGTTTTGATTTTGTCCCTCAGCTCCAGTATGTAAGTGGTCTTCTGTGAGAGAGGGGCAGCTACAGTGTCTCTACAGTAGGCTATTTAAGCTACTGAGTCAGCTCAGACAGAATCACACCTCCACATCCGTTTAAAGGTCAGACAAACGGTTTAGAAAAGCACTGTAAAACTTAATCTCTAATACATCATAGATCACCACTAGTAGCGTTATTTTAATAACCGCAGAGCACTTAGCAGCATGCATGGATGTGCCAGCGATCCATCTAATAATGAGCGTCGAGCAGGAGGCATTTGTCTTGGGTTAGAATCGTATTGTCAGTTTTTAATTCACACGGCTCTCATCAGAAAAGCCCCGAAGGTTCTCATCATCATCTGCACCCGAATATATTAATCACTAACCTCACAACACACACACATCGAGCATGCATGTGGTGCTTATACATTACACAATCCTGTACAACATACCAACATTCATAAAAGTATCACTATCACACAAAAAAAATCTGATTTATATTTAACTAAAATAATGATAAGATCAAATAATGCACCCGCAGATGCAAAAAGTTCATATTGCACGGGTGTGCAAATACCTGCATACACATAAACGCTAACATCTATCTCTACACACACACACACACACACACACACACACACACACACACACACACACACACGCACGCACTCTCTCCCCCTCTTTGTGTTATTATTGCCTGGCTCCATCTGACTGTGACTAAGTGAAGAGCTGTCTTCATTTGTTTCAATCTGAACCACTAATGTTCCCAGTGCCGTAAGCTAGCACCATAGGTCACACACATTAGTCTGACTGCCTCTGCCTGTGTGTGTGTGTGTGTGTGTGTGTGTGTGTGTGTGTGTGTGTGTGTGTGTGTGTGTGTGTGTGTGTGTGTGTATGAGCGTGAGAGAGAGACAAGGAAGTGATGTTTAAAGCACAGTTCTGCACACTTCTATTGTGGTGCACATTAGCATATTGTTGGACTGGCATCATTTAAGCGGCGCAGTAACCACAGTTCATCATGGAGGAGAATAGGCTTTCATGGCTTTTTCGTTGACCAAGTTCAGGAGCACAAAGAGGAGGGAAATATCAAATACAGCTATGAAGTGAAAGTCGAACTGTTGCATCTGATGGTGATACATGACGGGAGAATCCGTCCTACACGTACAGTTAAAAGATTTCCATCTATGGGAAGATTACTTTTAAGTGTCTCGTGTTGTTTGGCATCAGGACAGTGAATGAAAGTAAAGCATCAATGCTATAGCTTCATTCCATTTGCACTCTTTGCTTCCACCATTGACCCCATTCAGCTTTGGACTTATAAATTGTGCCTCTTTCTCCAGAAACTATTATCTTGGTCTTCATAGTCTGCATGACGGCTTCATTTCCATATCAGCAGCTGTGGCTCAGTTGGTAGAGTTGTTGCCTCTCAACCGGAAGGTCAAGGGTTCGATCCCCAGCTGAGCAACATGTCCGATGTGTTTGACCCACAGTGTATGAATGGGATTAGTTACTTCTGATGGATGGTACTACATAGCGGCTGCTACCATCAGTGTGTGAATGGGTAGGTGTGACATGCAGCGTAAAAGCACTTTGAGTAGTCGGAAGACTAGAAAAGCGTTAGTCCATTAACCATGTTAACAGGTCAGAGCTTTCATGCCAGCACGTCCCCACAAAAATATTTTTGAAATAAAACAAGGTCATGAAACACGAAGGCTTTAAGTGCATTATGTAGATCATTAAATAACACCGGGTCGAAGGTGATATTTATTCTCGTACGACCAGTCTCAGGATCTGTGTTCACGTGTTCCTGATGGCGCCCTCTCTAGTCGATACTCGTGTTTTCACTGCACGCCGCACAGTCCGTCTCTTGCGCATGCCAGCAACTCCATCCGCTCTGCTCCGTTACAAATTCGCCCCAAGTCTATTTTCGACGGATGCCCGCTGCAAGTATGTGTCAATCTGAACAGAGCATATCGATTCGGACAGGAAGTCAGACAAGGGAACGCATAGAGCATCCGGTCCATTTCAAAATGAAGCACACCCGATCGACCATGCCAGAATTGTATCAACCATCTGTCAAACTGGCCCAAAACACACAACAAAATAACCTCTGAAAGACAGAGTAACCTGTGTTTGTATGTTGATCTCTTTATTCTGGTGTGATCTTGAGAACCTGCCAGTTCAGCTGCTCATGGCTGCACTTACGCTTCAGAAACAGACCCAGTGGGTTAGGGTGCACGCAGTCGAATGCAGCAAAATCACACTGGAGACGAAAACGCTGCACACACGGATTCTGTGGAAACCGCCAGCTACACTCTATAGGATCATTTTATCCAAGCCCCCTAAACTTGTTTAAAAGTCACCTGAAACACCCCTGTATTTGTAAAAAAAAAAAAAAACGTCCTTCAAATGTAGTCCAAAATCAAAGTGCTGCAATTACATTATTTCATAATCAAGTGTCCACTTGAGGCTGGCTGCAAGAGGACCGCAAGTCACATACACACCCATTCAAAAAAAGTCCTCCTTTACAGCAGAAGTGAACATGTTTACAGCCTGGTACATTGTATTGGGGTGACAGTTTTTAATTAACTCATCAGTTTTGGTTTTATAAGCGTTATTTACTTTAAGGCTCTGAAATGACTGACAGGAGGGCGTGGTGTAAACGTTTGTCAGGAGAAACCCGCCTCAGCTCCAGCTCTCAGCGTGATGTTAGGTTAACTGAAAGTTAGTTTGAGACATGTTTTTTTGTTTTGTCTGTTTCATTGCTTTTATGACTGATCACTTGTCTCCATTGTATAAATTGTATTTGCACTTTCTGCCTCCCTCATGCAGGTTTACTGGTGTGCATGCACTTTAATGCATTGTTTGGTTAGCGACGTTGTTTTATTTGTTGAATATTGTTGGTGTCATTATAAACTGGAGCACTAAAAACACCGACATAAATTCAACCTAAGCACCTTCTTTGCTCTGTGCTTTTTTTAAAAGGATCACTCCTTTCAGCATTCGTACCTGGGGATAGATGAATCATCCAAAACAATTATTCAACAGCTCTTTGTGGACTGCTGTGTGCAGTGTGGGTTTAATGGATGTGATCATGTTTTGCAGCATCATATATCTGGTTTGTAATCAAGACGTTTTCACACAGTAAAATAAAGAGGCTACAGTAAAATCTCATAGCTGCATTCATGTATCGGGGTAAGACAGAAACATTGAAGACTCATATCATAAATCATAAACCGTGTTTCATAAAGATGGCATGACAACACACCACTGGGGCCGCATCGAGCCAGTTTACTGTCGTCAAACCTGCATTGAACACTCATGCAGTGAGTGCAGATTTCTGGCTGTCGGCTCAGAACTTGTAAATGAATATTAGGAAACGCTGAACACATACAGTACACACACACACACACACACACACACACACACACACAATTCTCAGGAGCTTGGAGACGAAGCTGATGACAACACTCTAAGCTTCCTCTTACTATTCTGGACAACAGCTCTACAAATCCAACCAATGCATCACACACACACAGGTAGAACAGAAAAGTAAACAAGTTCACACGGACAAACACACACACACACACACACACGGACAAACACACACACACACACACACACACATACACACACATAGACGCACACCCTGTTAAAAATATGCAGTGCTACAGCTCTACAGCTCTGATGGCAACCCCATCCAATCTAATTATGGGAGTTTTTTGTAGTATTTTTTTTCCCCGGCGCGTCTGATGACACACAGGTTCTGTTGCCGTATACCTGCACAAACAGCTCACGCACAGATACACAGACACAGACACACACACACACACACCTACCGATGCTTTTAGCCGAATACATCCGCAGGAAGTTCAAATTCTTGATCGATAATTTCTTTCTGTCTCCCACCTCGCAGGCACACCCGGCGCACGCTTTCAGAGCTCATTTTTAATTCTTTCTCCAGGGGTATCTCTTGATTTCTTTTTTTACTTTATTCCTGGATTTTTCCCCTCTCCCCTCTTTCTTCAGTATTGGAAAGGCTGGCTCCTCTCTGTGATAGATGGTTAATCCATGGTTTCCCTCTGAATATTTCATGTACAGTACGTCTTTTTTACCTTCCATTTTCTACAACTAAATCAATGACATCGGTCTCAGTGTGTGAGTGTTTCTGTGAGTGTGTGTGTGTGTGTGTGTGTGTGTGTGTGTGTGTGTTTAAGGTAGATAATAAAACCTTTTTCAAGTCTTTCTTATTTCTACTTTAAGGACATCGCTCATGTGTTAAAATGCACGCTTGTTTGGCTCTCATTCTGTTTTCATTGTATTCAGAATTTGGGCTGTCAGACATTTTTAATGGCGGTTAATTGCTTCATTTCAATAGTTAATCATGATTAATCATGTTTTATCGCTAATGTTTGAAAGTCCATTATTGCGCATTTAAGAATAAAAGTTCTTAGGCTTTTATTTTGAATTTTTGTACTGTCTTAAGCAGGAGTACTCTGCTTGTTGTTTGGATTTAACCATGCTTTTATCTTGAAATAAGTAAGGACTGACTGGTAGATGGAAGGTTAAAACATGAACTTAGAGATGGAAAAAGGAGGTGCTTCTTTTACATCACTGTGACTACAGGGAGGACTATGTATGGTAAGCCAAAAGGGACAAAATAGCATGAGATGAACCCCAATAAAAACATATATTAATGCATTAATTTTACACCTTAATTAGTTGCAATTAACTACTTCAGGACATAGTGAGCTACAAAGTCATGTCATCATGACAGAGCCGCTTGTGTCTTCTTAAGTCGATCGTAACAGATAAGTTGAATACGTGGTTTTGATCGTCAGGAAACCATTGTGCACATAAACACACTTATACTTCACTGAACAGCAGCAGGATATTCAGCACGTCTTCACCTTGATTCATTATGGACTCGATGCTCCTGCAGTTATCTGACACAACAGGAAGCCGACAACAAAGAAAACTTGAAGCATCAATGGAAGACAACAACAACATCATGAAAACAATTCAAGCTGCTTCAACATGAAGTGCATCTGAAGGATAAAGACGGTATTGTTATTTATTTTTGTTATCGTCAAAAGGTAACTTGACAGAAACAACACCTACAACGTTGTGCAGCTTTTCCTGATTTCCATCTTCTTCTCTCCGATCTGGAACATTGCCTGTATACGTCAATAGATTCATAGTGCCCTCTTCATCCATCAGGAGGAAGATGAAGACACACAATGATTTTTAATTTTGAGAGATATTTGAAAGTATTTTATAACAATGTCATGCATTGATGGAATGCCCAACACAAATGAGGCCTAATAATGGTCAATGGACTTGAGCTTGTATCGCAGTCTGCTGTCTACTCAAAGTGCTTTCACACCGCAGGTCATACCTACACATCACACACTGATGGCAGAAGCTGTTATGTAGTGAGACCATATAACTAATCCCGTTCATACACATTCATACCCTGCTGACAAAGCAGCAGGATCAACTTGGGGTTAAGTGTCTTGCCCAAGGACACATCGGACATGTTGCTGCAGGATCGAACCCCTGACCTCCCGGTTGAGAGACGCCCGACTCTATCAACTGAGCCACAGCCCCCCGCTGTAACCTGTTCTGTAATTTATATTGTGAAAAAGCAATATTCTAAAAATATTTTTAAAAAGCCATCCTACTGACTGATACAAAAACATATTTCCATATTCTGTTTGATGCTCTTGTTAAGTTTATGCTTTGAAAAAAATTTTGATATGACCTCGTGGGAAAATTCAAAAACCTACAAAATATGAGTGAAAAGATTTGTTAAAAAATACTTCAGCTGCTGATTTATTTATAAAGTCTTGATTGAAGTTTGTTCTTTAGGACTGCATTAAAAACAGTGTGTCTGTTGTTAGTGCTAAATAAATGTCTCCTTTTAGTGTTTGACACCTTTAAACATTATTCCCAATAATCCTAGTTTCCCCACAGGGAGAAAATGTTTCTCTCCAACGGTTAATGTGTACAGATCACAGCCGTTCCTCGCAACACAAATGAACCTTTCCTCCTGGTTGTTGTGATGCTCGTGCTCTCCTCTCTCACGCTGCTCTCTCCGAGCTGGAAGTCTTCCTGGCTTCTGGGAGTGCGAGGAGGCCCTAATGGCTCCAATGGGAGTGACACCAAACTGTCTTTGATAAATTGTTTTTAAATTACAACATAATTTCATTTAGGCAGCAATTTCCACAAGACTCCTACAGAGAAGTGATTCAGGCTACATCGGGATTGGCTTACAAACACACACACGCGCACGCATGCTCTCGCACACACTCATGCAAATGTGCACACGCACAGAAAGCCAGAATCATCTGCCCGGGCGAGGATAGTGTTACATGACCTGCAGCCCGGAGGCTAACCAGATTACCGCCTCCAAACTACTAAAGTGGTCATTAAGGACACTCTCTCTCCCTCTGCCTCTTTGTCTCTGCCTCTCGCTCGCTCGCTCTTCTTCATCATCATTCTCCAACCTTTTTCCGCCATTTTTCTTAATTATTTCTCTTTATCTATTTCCTCTGCCTTTCATGTTTTTCGCCCACTCTCCGTTCCCTCTTTCTCTCCTGCTCTGACTTTGTTTTTCTTTAATCTCCGTTTCTCTCTGCGAGTGTCGCTCGCTCTCATCAGTCCTCATCCCTTCATCGGTCTCCCTTCTTTTTTTTTTACTCTTCTCTCTCCGTCTCTCTTTCTGTCTTTGCTGGTAAAAGCTTTGATTGTTGCTCTTCTAAGTATTACTGCTCCCACTTTTAGCTGTGCATCATTATACACAAACACACACACAAACACACACACACACACACACACACACACACACACACACACACACACACATTACCAGCAGTCATTACACAGCTCTCATGGTGTAATACTCCAACACACTCATGCTATGTGTTTTCAGTGATGAATGTCTAAATTATCTGTAATGATCTAAACCCTGTTAGCCTGGCCCCACCCAGGCAAACACACACACACACACACACACTTAGGAGAAGCTAATTACATTCAACTTACTCCTGGTTGGGGCGCTGGTGGCGCAGTGGTTGGTGCGCGTGCCCCATGTATTGAGGCTATGGTCCTCCAAGCGGGCGGCCCAGGCTCGAATCCCACCTGTGGCTTCCTTCCCGCATGTCATTCCCTACTCTCTCTCTCCCTGATTTCTGAATCTATCCACTGCCCTGTCTAACCCCTAACCCATTAAACGCACAAAAGGCCCAAAAATAAATCTTTTCTTGGTTTAAAACATTTGGATCCAAATTTCAATAAAAAGTGCATCTGCTGTTTGATACACCTGTTAGATCAAATCCTGAGATGTGCTACCATATTACATGTTTGACTTCCTATAAGAATTCATGTGTCTGTACTGAATCGCTTATTTGCTTGCAGGTGGACTACAACAACAATCCTGAGTTCTTTTTGAAAATATCACTTACATGACTCTCTTAGGATCACTTGAAGAAGCCACCTCATCATCTGTCCACACAAACTTTTGTGTGTTCCCCATTTCTGTATGTTGACACCTCGTCGCTTTGTAGAAGGAAGAGTATGTGAGCATATCAATCAATCAATCTTTTTTTGTATAGCGCCGATTCACAACAAGTGATGGACACTTTACAAGACACTTTACAAACAGCAGGTAAAAGACCTGACTCATTTCTATATTACAAAGCAAAATAATAATAATCCATCATGAGTGTAGCACTTTAGCAACATTTTAGCCAAAGTTACAGTGGCAAGAAGAAACGTCCTTTTAAGAGGCGACATCTTGGGCAAATTCAGGCTCATGACGACCAGCCATCTATTCCAACGCTGCGCCGGGAGCATGTGCATGTTGTGTCATTATAAAGTCACATCGCCAACTACTGGACTGGCATATAAAAACAGTGTTTTTTGTAGTTTTTAGGATCCGTGTTTTATCTGCGATTGTTGTTTGAATGCGAAACTTTTTGGAAAATGAAAAATGGTGGATGGTTTTCTCGTAAATATGATCTTTGTTTTCATTGTCAGGGCAGCCTAGGTCATTGTTAAAGGAGCTATATGTAACTTTTTACATGTATAAATCGTTTTTTATCGCCCATTAATAAGCGAACGGTTAACTGATGTGAAAAAGTAGATGTTCACTGTCTATCTGTGTTGCCTGTATAAAATTTTTCCCCGGGTCGTATTTTCTGAAAAAAGCTCCAGGAAGTGACATTTTATGCACGTTCTCAACGTCCTCCTCACTCCTGCTCTCAGCCAGTGCCTGCAGAGACTGTCGTTTGTAGGATGGAGAATGAATACAGACACACAGACTCCTTCACAGACTTTCACATGTGTATGACCTCTTACCTCCTCTGTAAACATTATGTCGGTAAATATCCAGTGTTTCGGGGCCGATGATGATGCTCGTTTGTGTACGTACGAGCACGTATGACGAGCACGCGAGGGAGAGCGAGCAACAGGTTACTGGTGCAGTTCGCCTAACGGCCATGCAGTATCGCTACAAACACAGTCTTTTTGAAAGTTACATATAGCCCCTTGAAAGTAGAAAATTGTGGAAAAAAGCACCATGAAGAAAAAAAAATCAACCTTGCAAAAAAAAAACACATCCGATATGATGATTCCCACAGGACTAATACTATCACATGATAATATGTGATTAAATTCCACACATGCACGCACGCACGCGCGCACACACACACACACACACACACACACACACACACACACACACACGCCAAACCCAAACACACCAACAAATCACACTAAGACAAGACTAAATATGAACAAACAGGCACATGCATTCAACATAGGACTCCGCGGAGTGCTTTGCTTCATAGTAATCAACAGACTGATGATGGTAATTCTGATGATAATGTATGTAAAAAAAAAAGAAGATATGTAGGTTTGAAGCTGCTAAATGGCACATATGCTGCAAACAGCCACGGGCCACAGTCAGCTCATTAAATGATTGTAAACACATTAGTGTTAAATACATTGTCTGTTGGAGGTTTTTCTCAGCAGATTTAACAGCTAAACAGGAGACACGTCCACATTGTTCCGCCCCGACACTAACAGAGCGAAAATCTGCCTCAATTAAATGAGTCACCGTTTCTCTGCCAGAGACATCATAATCAGACTCTGTGCACAGAGAGACGCTCTTATTTACCTCGGCTTCAGACACAGCAATGTCTTCATATGACGCTCATTAGTTGGGCCTTTAGGTGTCATTTTAAGAGATTCTTTTGGCATATTTTAGGCACAGCATGCAAACCTAACATACACCTATGGTTGAATAGTTTAAGAGATATGACGCATTTAATGATTTAATTACTCAACAATAAGGAAAAAATAGGGATGTGGGCAAAATGCCTTTACACTGCTGATAAAATTGAAAGTGCAATCTCATAAAGTGCACAATATATTTCAAAAATGTGTTCAGACTGTTAATATACATCTGTTTTGCAAAATCTGACGTTATGTTGGTTTTTTTAGTACCAAATTTCATACTTTTAGCGAGTCAAATTATTGTTTTTTATCTTTTCGTTAAAGGAAGCATGTGCAACTTTTTTGAACCAGTAGGTGTCGCCCAGCATGAAATCAAAATGAAATGTTTGGCCCTGCATGGTGGAGCTTTATTGTCACATTGAAAGGCTAAGAATGAACAGAATCAGCATTCAAAAGCTTGTTACAAAGAATCTTAAATTGAGTCATACTCTGAGTTGAAAAACAGTCAACTGCTGGGATAAAAATGGAGAGAGACAAAACAATGGCGTGAAAAACTCTAAAAAGACAAATATTTGTTTCTTTCTCCTCTCGGCCCTCTCAATATTTTCTCTCTCTTTAGGTCTTGGTTCTCTTTTTCAACCCCCCATCTTCTGTCCCTTTATTTCATCCCAGGGAGAACACTGAGGTTGACTCCTGCTGTGTGTTACTGTGTGTGTGTGTGTGTGTGTGTGTGTGTGTGTGTGTGTGTGTGTGTGAGAGAGAGTGTGTGTGACTTGTAGCCACGTCCAGCCAAATGACCTCTCCTGGGGCAATGGCTGCTGTCTTTGTTTTATGACTTGTCATAAAAGTGGCTTCTCCACACACACATCTGCAATTGCATGCACACACACACACACACATACAGAGAGAGTACACAGCAGGAATCCACAGTGGCCTTTACACAATGAACGATATATTGTAAACATGATCCCATGTGTGTGTTTCCTCTGGGTCTTTGAATAGTTTAAACTGAATTGTGCTCAGACCAGCAGCAGGCCACATAATGACCTCCCAGACATACAGCACACGTCTTCACACTGGGTTTCTAAGTTCCTTAGAAGAAGAATAAAAGTGGGTTTACTTTTTGTTAACAGCTTGGCCCGGAAACAGAACCTAGAAACGGTCAAAAAGTAACAGTGTGAAGTTCACTTCAATTATTGTAGCAGGCTGTAATTTGTCACCATTAGTATAAAAAAAAAGCATTTTAACCATATGTCTATAACACTACATTTAGTGTAGTGTTACAATCAATCTATCTTCTGATATCTTCTGATATCTTCAATATCAGAAGATAGATTGTGACGCTGTACTGAATGTCAACACTGCTGGTGTTCAGAAACGTCTGGATAAAATGATGCAAAGTGCACATGTAGTTGTCTGAGCTGTCCTGTGTTTGCATCCATAATATTATTGCATTGGTGCCTCCGTTTGCATACTGAAGAGCTTTATGGGGTCAGTAATTTAGCTGGGGGGCAGGGGTGTATCCACGGGGTTGAGAGGTTGGCCTTTAGGCCTCACTTTACATCTGATGTGCCACCCCAAAAAATCTGGCATGTGTTGAAACCTACCGGCAACCTCCAATGTAGAAGTGCAAAAACCTGTAGTTCCTAGAGTGTCCACTTGAGGCTGGAAGTACACACCCCGCATTGAAGTACCTATTTTGACCGCAGATTGGTAAAACTTTTTTTTTAAACAACTCATCTGTTTTGATTTTATGAAGGAGAAGAGTCATGCATAATTAGGGGCATGACTGATATGAATGCAAGCAGGCAGTGTAGTTGATTTCTTCTTTAGCCATTTTTGCCTTTATTAGTGAGGACAGCTGAAGAGAGACAGGAAGTGTGGGGAGGAGAGAGTGTGGGGGAATTGCATGCAACAAAGTGACATGGGTGGATAACCCATTGCCGTGCGACGAGGACTAGAGCCTCTGTACATGGGGCTTGTGTCATAACCACGAGGCTATCCTGTGCCGAGGAACGGCAATTTTCCCCAAAAATGTACAGAACTTTAAGATACACACACACACTTACACACACGCACACACACACACACACACACACACACACACACACACACACACACACACACACACACACACACACACCAGAGTCACTAATAGAAAGCCAATATGAGGACGAGAAAGAGCAGAGTTTGGGGAAATGAGAACCTGGATTAAGACTGGATTTCCTCTCCCTCTGTTGTCCCCGATGTGGTCTCATGGAGCAGCAGAGAAATACGATGGATGAGAGCTTGAGTCAGTGAGTGATGGACCGATAAGGAGACTATATATACGAATATAAAAAACCATAAAATAACCTGATTTAAATGGCTACAAGATATAAAAAGGTACTTAAACAATACTCTCTACATAAAAGCAACAGAGAGGCATTAATGTCTGTTTCACTTTTATACATCCTCCTCGTTCAGTGGCGTTGATGATACTTTTAACAATGACATTAAATTATACGAGTTTGCAGCTCTAACTGACTGTGGTCAGCATGTTCTCTTTAACTCAGAGGGATTTTTTTTCCAAAGAATAATTCTTTGATTTCTTCTTTTAGATTTATTACAGAAACAAACCAGGAAGGAAGTATGTGACCATAACTGTGACCGAACATTAGTCTATTTTAAATACATCTACATAACTATCATCTATTTATTGTTCAGGTGATGAAAGAACAAATAAACTCCATATTTTTCTAAATATTAAATTGAGTAAATAAATAAATAAATATCATCAACCAGGAAGAAAAAAAATATTTTTAAATAAAAACTTGTGTGTATTCCCCTAGTCAGTAATTGACATTTGACAAAAAATATTTTGAAAACTAAAAGTTTGCCCGGTAACAGGCCAACATGTGATGTCTGAGATGAGATCAGTGTTGTTTTTATCATCACTGGTTGTACACCGGGCCGAATGAGCGCTGCTGCATCTGCATCTCGTCACAGTAAACCGAGATGAATTAACCTTCGTTAATTATCTACAGACACAGACTGTGCGTTTTAAACCCTCTTATTATCCTCTGGGTGAAGGAGTAAACTACATATTTACTGAGAACAGAGGGAGTAGAGGAGGAGACATGGGCATTATTTAATTAGCTTTGATTACTGTGAGGATTAGCATAGCTAATAAGCGCCACAGCTAACAGTGACATTTACAGGCTGAATATGTGTTTGCAGTGGACTTTGAATTGATCCTCATTTGACTTTAATCAATCTGGAGTCCAACATCTCGTCGTGACTGACGATGCACGCTAATGTAGAGTAAGACGTCACGAGAAGACCACACCGTGTGAAACAGAATAACAAACAACAGGATTTTTATTAAAACATTTTTTTTTTTTTAAATTATTCAAGAGCTCATTTTGAGTTTAAACATAAATAAAATTATGTTGTGTTTACATTTTTTACATTATGCTATGCAGTAAGCTAATAAGCTTTAATTAATAATCAGTAACCCTGTTAGGCCCCGTGTCCATATGGCATTTTTTCGGGGCACAAATGCACCGGCTGTGCGTTCAGGAGCTCTTGCATGAAGCGTTTGTGCGCTGAGAATAAAAGCGCTGCATGTCAGTCCTGTCTCTATGACAAACAGTTTGTTGACAACGGCCGCTATATGACAGACACTACTCCGTTACTTTCTACTGTGTCTTTTATATCTTAGATCATTTATCTTCCGATACACGGAGCAAAGAGGATGTGGGTTAAAGACACGATCCGTAGGCGGCAAAACTACAGGGAACATCATACATTTTGAAAAGAACACTGGTGACGTCCTCAGCACCTTTCGGAAAAGTTTAAAAATGTTCAACTTCAGCGCTCGTAGCGGCCGCACCTAAAAAGCCAGAGCACTGGGAAAACGATGCTGGACGCTGTGCTTTGTCTCAGGGCGGCTGCATGCTGCTTCTGCTCATTGAAAACAACTGAAAAAAGCTGAGGCTGGCTCTATGAGGACCAAGACCGATTTTGATTACTACAAAACTAGCTTCCTTTTCTCCTCATTTTTGATCCACAAACTAACACTACATACACAGAAGCCTCTGATTCACATCTGTATTTATTTGTTAAAACATGCAGCAACACCAGACTAGTCAGACATTTTTTATAATTTAACAATATCAACATGTTGCTATATATTACAAATTAATCTACTGATGCTTGTGTTGAGCTCTCTTTTTTACAACAGAAACTAAAAAGATTTTCTCTGAAACATCGCATTGAAAAAGGCAGTGTCAACCTTAAACCTTGATACAGGTTTGTGCAGTGCAGGACAAAGTCTATGAAACTTTTTCCCTGCCATACAGGAACTTCATTTAGTTCCCCAACTTCACCAAGAACAGATAAATAAGGTATATATACCTGCAGGAAGAAGAGGAATAATAAAGCAAACTTTGCCAGGAGACACTTGACGTCCACCCTGGCTCGTGCTGACATCAGTGAGACAGCTGGCAGAACCAGACGTCAGCTCGAGCAGCAGAGAAACCATAAAACCAAACGTCTGTGCTGCTGCACAGAGATACCAGCAGCCAATTCACTGCCGACTTTATCTTTTTCTCCAAACTCTTCCTCCTCCTCCTCTTCATCTCATCGTCTCTTCCTTTACTTTTTCTGTCCTCATTTCTGTCCCCTCTCTCGCTCTCTTCCGCCATCAGGAAAAAATAAACAACAACAGACAAAACTTGCAGCAAGAATGCGAGCGGCGCAAAATGTCAGCAGTGTCAGTTTGTCGTCTTTGTTGTCATCCTGGGGGGAGACAAGAGTTTGCGCGCTCGGCTTTTAAAAGGTGCCAGAGAAGTTCAAATTTCCCAGGAGTGCAGGGATTTGTCTGTTATGACTCTCTCTCTGGTTTTTTTTGAATAGTTAGCCACGACTTTAAGCAATTAGGGAGACTGGGGACAGTTGCAACACTTTCCTCTCATTTTGACTATTTTGACAAGAGCTGCAACATTTTTTTTTACATCAAACTTAAATCTGCCAGTTAATTATCAATACCGTTTAAAGACTAATACATGTAATATTGGTCACAATATACATTTTACTTAAAGAAGACAGATGTTGCATGTGACCTCAACCATACACTTGTGTCTTAAGTGCCTTTGTTTAAATTCTAGTGTTATTGACATGTACAGTAAATAAAAGAAACAGTTATCTACGGCGGCCGGTAGGCAGTGGTGAATCCAGATTATGTTTGGGCTCCAGGAAAAATTCATTAGGGGGGCCCCTCCAACCACCATTCATCACCAGTATGTCTACGAGTTTCACAACGCTTACTCCTCGTCCTCTTTCTTTTTTTACTCTCAGACGGATATTCCTCTTCATTTTCCCTTCGCTGACTATTATCACTTCAGTAATAATGCATGCCATGCTTGGCAGGGCAACGAGAGGGAGCGCTGTCAGATGGGGCCCCCTGAGGGAGGTGTCCTACTGTCATTGCAAAATGTGCATAGTTTGAGCCACTGCTGTGGTTTAAAGTTCGTCAGCCCCTGGGGCCCCAAGCAGTTGCCTGCCTTGCCTGTTGACAAGCAGGGCCTCTGCCGGGTGGGGGGTCACACGCTCGGTAACTGCTGAAACGACGCACATTTAGAAAAACACTGCACATACAAAAGCAAATGCAAACTCCTGGAACAAATGCAAAAAACACGCCGTTACAAAAACAAAACGCACTGCAGAAAGGCAAAACTGCATTAACATCATTCTAAGAAGAAGCCAATGCCAACACAACCAGAGAGTGTTCTCTGTGGGATTAATGAGAAATGTAAAGTAAAAACGTCACCATCATCCTATCCCTCTCAGTTTCACACTACAAAGAGTTGAGACAATTTACAAGGCCATTTCACCAAATTTACTCCGGGACATAACCCAACTAGAAGATGTAAAAGTATAAAATAACACCACATGGATTTACCCCTGGTGATAGATCTGCAGCCTGTGCATTTACACATTTTGCCATCTTTAATTCCTCCCAGGTTTTTTCAGTGGATTGGTCATGTCTCTGAAATAAAGTCAAATCTCTAGCACAACTTTTTTCTTTCAAACACAAGTTTTGTTCCCACCTGAGCGTTCCTTCCTTACTGCCTCGCAGGTAAATGTTGATCCTGTCTGCTGACTCATCTCTCATCACTCAGTCTCTCACAGATTCTCACCGACAGCTGACGGCATCAACAGCATCCTTCTGGGATGTCAAATCAACTTCAGCAACAACAAAAAAAAGATCTTCACCTTAAGGGCACTTAGAAAAATCAGTCTTTCTAAGTCATAGTGACCGACATATCAGTTTTCTATTATATGAATAAGCCCCAATGGGGAAAAAAACATTAAATATCATTAGGGGGAAAAAAAATTGTTTTTAACTGGGCTGTTCAGACGACTGTTGCAGACCCATGACACTGATAACCAGCTTTACAACTTTGCGCAGAACTGATATTATTCAGAACAGATTGCAACGTAAAGCTGAGACATTACCTGGGTCTTTGGCTTCTAACAGCACTACCTCTGCTTGTCTACAAATGCACGTTGCCTCTGATGGGGGGCCAAACCAGCACCGTGTGTTTTACAACCGTGCTGTTGAACTCAGAGACCTTTGGTGGGTACCAAAGTGCACCAAACCGAATTCCTACATAATGTTGCTTTAGAAACAGCTTTTGGGTCATGATTCCCAAGAACAAAGTGTCCATTTATCTGCTGTAATCCACAATCCACAGTCTACCTGCAGCAGACTGTGACTAACCAGAGACATGAAGCTACCAGAGTCCAAGCAGGTGGTGTAACCTGAAAACTCATGGCTGTTCTGTTCCCTTGCAGGCCTGGGCTGTGGTCGCTGGGATGCATGCAGCTGCCTCCATGAGCTTTAAATTACTGTGTTGCCAACTTGACGAGGCAGGCCCTCAACTGGCTCATGCTCTTTTAAATCTGTTGGAGGTATTGGGGTAGCTGCTCCAAGATTCTGTCCTCACCAACCTCCCCATTGGTGTGCTGCCAAATCCAGAGCTGGCAGAGTCCCTTAAGGCAGTGGTAGCTCTCCTTGGGTTACTCTACATGGGGTACAGTGGTAGACTGGAGATGCAGCTGGTACATATCTGGGGAGATGTCATACTTGGTCTTTGGTGCGGCTTTCAGGTTAGCGTAGCAGTGGGCTTTTTCCTTGTCCAATGGGGTGAAGGCCTACCATGCCCCGCCGGACAGCAGTGGAACCAGACGGCATGCTCCCTCACTCTTAGGATACTTCTGTGATTTGGCAGTCTGCTTCTAAACTCCTCACCATCTCCTGTTTTAGTTCAAAAGAGTGGCTTCACCCAGGCCTAGGCTGCTCAGGTCTTCTGTTGGAGTCCCAAACACCTGCTGGTGTTTTTTTCTGTAGTCCTACTTTATGACATCATCAATCATTCAAATTGAGAGAGATTGTTTATTTTAAAACCAGTGGCATCAATAACTGGTATCAGAAATTTTAATAAACTTATTAAGCAGTGACTGGCAGGTTCTGCACACGGGGTGCAACACTGTCCCAACACTGTCAGAAGAGAGGCCCTCAGGCCTGGGATCACTGCCACCAGACTCTGCTCTCTCCTTAGCTGTGCTGGTTTAAAGTCTCTCACCATGTGTCTCTTGTTTTCCCACTAATTCACCAGCCTGTGCCGGGGCTTTACGAGCTGCTCGGGCCACTCAGGAGTCACTGTTTTCCTCCTGTCTCCCAAGCCAAGTTTGAATTGACAGTTAATATCTTCACAGGCTCCACTGGAAATATAGTCCTGTATGCTGACTTTGAGGTTGGTTATCTTTTGACGATTAGCAACAACCTGACGTATAGGTTGCAGGATTGACTTTCAAACTCCCCAAAAGATTTGCAAACAGACATGCAAGTCATAAAATATTATGATGGTGTGGATGAGTAAGCCTTCCTCACAAGGAACAGTTACAATTTTCTCAAAAGAAAAATTGTGATAAAAGGAGGGATTTCATTAATAACTCAAAAATGTGTTAATAAAAAAAAAGGGGAAATAAAAACAAAGACTGCACAGGAGGTTGAACTGTTACCTCCCCTTTAACAAGCTGTGGACTGACTTCAACTGGCCCAATGCTGCCTTCTTTTAAACTCTAAGCCCCTCCCACCAGCCTAATTAATCAGATAATTTATAGGCTACAATAAAAACATTTTTTTTTAAGCATCACCAACTCTGGCACCACAAAACAGGTTTGAAGATGTTTTTTAAAAAAAATTATCCATATTTAATTTCATCCACAACAATTTATTTTGAATTAAAATTGTGATTGCAAAGATAAGTTAAGTATAAAGTAAGTAAAAAAAATGCCATCACGTCATCACGTAAGCACGTATGAGCGGAATATTTAATTTACGGAAGTGTGAAGCTCTTGTTTCTCAACACAAACATATGGAGGGGAGAAGGAGGGGAGGATGAGAAACGCTCCTCACGGTAAACTGAGACGGAAAGCTTCTGAAAATGTTTGTATGAATGAAAAGATCTCGCGTGGTGGACACGGAGAAGGACATGAGGGTGATTGTGAGCAGGTGAGCGGGGAAAGTTTAGTGTGTGTGTGTGCCGAGTGTGTGTGTGTGTGTGTGTGTGTGTTTTGAGTTGACTATGTCTCGTGCGCGCTGATGCCTGCTGCGTCACAACACGCCACTATAACACAGTGAAAAACGTTTATTCCAGAGTTTGATCCTTTGCAGGTCTGAATATTTAAACCCCCTCAAATATAAATCACATTAATATTTAAAGTATGTCCCCTAAGTCAAGACTATATTATTTAAATGAAATGGAGAATAATGCATTCATTCGTCACTGTTTTATTTTTTAACCTGGTGAATTTATTCTCCCTAAATTGTGTACATATATATTTTAATTTAAATATGTTTATACATTAAGTCTGGCTTTTTAATCATAGCTTTTTTTATATACAAGGCAATTTCAAAAACAAGAAAGGGAATTGCAGATATTTATAATAATCTTATGATTAAAAGAGAAATCGTGAAGTGATAAAACTAATTTAAATATAAAAAGAGGTTTTTGTTTGACATATTGGACTGGACTGAAAATGTAAAATAAAATCTTTTAGACAAATAGAAAAAACAAACCAACATATTATCAAGCAAACAGACTAAATATCACAAAGAGGCCAGAGAGACCTTAAAGGAGCGAGGGTTTCGTTTATCAGAGTATTTTTTTCCAAACATTTAATTTCTTCAATACATTGTAGTTATTTATAGTAATTGTCAAAATAAAATAAACAAAACAGAGAGTTGCTGCTGTTTTCTCATTTACAAGTATGAGTATATTTACCCAAATAATTAACAAGGTTATCTGAGATGTTAAAACAATTCAGGGTATCAATGTAATAGATTATATTATTAGATTATGTGTAAATAAATGTATTATCAGTTTTTAAGACAACCAGCAGTGAAAATCTGACCAAGACATTTTACTGTATGAAAAACCTCTGAGGAGCAAGAGGAGCAAAAAATCCCAGGGATCCACTTTTGTGTAAAATTTTGTTTCCCACATTTTGAAAAAAAAGAGAGCACACTGTTTCCTTAAGGTGATCTCTAAGTTACCTCCACAGAGCTGCTGAACTCCTCTTTGATTTTCTGTTGAAACACGAGGCTGATACTTTTCTTGTTGCACCTTCTATCTGCTATTTTTAACTTCAGCAACTTTTAACCAAGGCAAGAAGAGTCCGATACAAAGAATAGGACATGTATTATTGTGGATCATTTCCAGTGCAGGAGCTCTGATTGCCTTACAGATTGTCTTGTCTTGGTTATTTTGTATTTTGTGGTAAGTTCTTTAAGGGTTAATATTTCTCCCACTGTGTTCAGTAAATGGAAAACAAAAGTGAAACTATTGTCATACCAGACGGCCTTAAAAATAGATTTCATATTAATAGTTATAAACCTGTAGCGGGACGATTGTGGGGGTGGTGGCTTTATTTGGCTGTGTGGCTGTACGGGCGTCCAACATCACTGAATGTCTAACTGTAGGATGTACACACTGTTGCCTTCTATCTTTTGGTTAAGTCTGCCTTGGGGCCTACTTTTTAAATGGCAAATAATTGGTCAAATATGCACACAGACATATCAGTACTTGTGTTGCTTAAATCAGCAGGTCACTCTTTAATGACAAATCCATGTCACTGTCCATGGTGCTGAAATAGATACTCATTGTCATCAGCATTATTCTCCATCCTGCCCTTCCATCCTCCTAGATTTCCCTTGTCAAGAGGCTTAAAACCCGCCTCAGCTCCAGCTCTCAGCCTGTCGTTAGGTGGAGACAGGATTTCCAGCATGGCGGCTGCTGCCGATGAGACTCCTGCAGTAACAGATGGTTGACGTCACTCAGGCTTCGTCCATTAATATTTACAGTAGAGTCTATGTCTCCGCCCCCTCTGCAATGAGCCATAGGCTGCGCGCCTGTTACAAACGTATTCTTCCTTAAAATAGTATTTTGTAGAGAAACAAAAGTGGGTATAATTTAACCAAAATGTAATTCTTGCTTGTGGAAGTCAGACGGCTTTATAGGACTTTCAAAGTGAGCAGAAAGTCGATGCCTCCTACTTTGTTGTTTTTGAAGCATCATTGCAGTTTGATTTTTCTCGAGCTCTGTGTATGCTGTCAGTTCACTCCACTTTAACAACAATAATGGATAAAAATGGTTTACATTCTTTATATATAAATATATATATATTTTTTAAATCAATTTTAGCTACATAAAAAAAACATTGATCCATAACCATAATGAGTGCAGACACTTAACACTGAAGAAGGTCTCTAATTTGGCTCCGGAGGCCCCTCGCGATCAGCCGCCATCCTGTTTCACCCTAACTTTCAGTCAACCTAACGACATGCTGAGGCGGGTTTTAAGCCCCTTGACAAACTGCTACACCATGCCCGCATGTCAATGTGTGTGTGCCGATGAGGACAATAAGTGCGTTTAACGTATGCAACTACTGGCATTGACTATTATAGAGAGAGAAACATACCATTTTACCAAGTAACTTACTTTTACCCTCATTTTAAGAAAGGAACAACTTTCAGATTTTTTCCTCTTTCCATCAAAAAATCTCTAAAACCTCAGCGACCTTCACAACGAGAAACGTTTGAATTCAGTGTTTTAATAAGAACCAAAGAGAGGCCATACATATTCACAGCCAGCAATGATACGGGCTGCGCTCCAAACATTACGGTCCCCAGGGAAACTCTGAACCACAATGAGACAGTTCCTCCCTCCCGTTGTTAAGGCAGTTTTATTCATCGGTACAGCTCTCCAGGCATGCATATTGCATGCCCCAGAAATACTTCTCTATATCATTAGTGTCGCCTACAATGCTGTGTGTGTGTTCCAGCAAATGTGCATGAATGTTAGTGTTTTTACATTATGTAAAAATGTGTTTCTATTCATACAGATGTTTGCTTATGAGTGTGTGTGTGTGTGTGTGTGTGTGTGTGTGTGTGTGTGTGTGTGTGTGTGTGTGTGTGTGTGTGTGTGTGTGTGTGTGTGTGTGTGTGTGTGTGTGTGTGTGTGTGTGTGTGTGTGTGTGTGTGTGTGTGTGTGTGTGTGTGTGTCTCTTGTAATTCAGCGGGATGTAAAGTAGTGGCATTATAAGCACAATGCTGCCTCTAAGTAATTGCATGGAGGAGCCTTGAGGAGCTGATAACATATTAAAAACCATAAAGAAACACATCATGATGTTCAATAAAACAGACGCCTGCTGCATTATGTAGAACACTTAACTCTTGGTCCAACTCGTTTTTGTCCCCTCCCATCGTCCCCCCCACCATTGGCTTTATCTCTCCATAAAATGTGCTGCAGTGCACGATTGTAAGTTTAATGTATTATTTTCATTAACACTGTATGTAAGTATAATCCTGACTAATCTGCCCTAAAAGAAACGGGAGCTTTCACCCTCTCGGCACTTCCTGAATTTTGGACCAAAGTTTTTGAGCAGCTTCATCACCATTAGTGATTAGAATTGAAGTGATGGTACAAGAAATGAAAGATCTGTGCGGGCATCCAAAGCATTTCACCCTCCTGACCTTCCTCCTCCACGTTGTCCCCTGAAGTGAACAGCTTGTGTGCCTTTTCTGGTAGATTTTAAAACTTGGCTGAAGAGAAAAGTTGGCTTAGTTTTCAGGTTAAGAGCATGAATGAGGTGACATATTGATTTTGGTGTTTAGGCCTAACTGCTGTGGACGGTTGAGGTCAGGACTCTGCGCAGACAAGTTAAGTTCCTTCATACAGAACTAGAAAATATTTTCCTCATTGAGATGTATTTTTTTGTAGGTGAGTGTCTGTGTGTGTTTATGTTGGTGGCCCTGTATTGTAAGAATAGAGCAGGTATTTAAACGCCACTCAACATGCAGACATGCTTTAAATGCCACATGTAGAAACCGTATAACAAATTTTGAAATGATTTTGCTGAGAGGTGTATGGGTTTGGTTTGACCCCTTCCTTGAAGTCATGGTGGGTAGAAAGTGAGTTCAATAAAGACAGAGAGTAACCAAACCATGTCTCGCACAGGGTAAAAAAAAATAGTGCTGAAACAATAACATAGTAACATAGAGTTGTCAATACCAACGGGTATGTTACCACGGGAACAAAAAATGACCTCCTGTGCACCTGAAACTGAGTAATATGGTTATTATTATTTTTTTTTTTAACTTGCACTGAAAGGATCACTGAACACAGACCAATTTTTTAAAGATGTATTTTTGGTGCTTTTGTGCTTTTATTTTAGAGATAGGATAATGGATAGAGTCAGAAACCAGGGACAAGCGGCAATCTCCGGTTTTGAAAATGCGGAAGTGCAAAATCCTACAGTTCGTCGACTGTCCGCGTGAGGCTCCTGGTGTTTGTAAGATCTTCAGAACGTAGCCGCTCATGAAACAATCATGAAATGATCTCTTATTTCTCTGTAACAATGATTAGTTTGTTACTATTGGCACTCTCTCTCTCTCTCTCTACTAGATCTCCTGCCGCTTCCTGTCTCTCTCTCTCATGCTCAGCAGCTTCGGGTTGAATATTGGATCATTAGCACGTAAGCACATGGTATCAAAACAGTAAGTCATTTTGACAAGCTTGATAGCAGTACTTCGTCATGCTGGTACCTGGTGGTATTTTCTGGTTGTCCCATTTGTAAAACTGTGCGGCCCAGTTGAGTGCAGCTCATTTTAAAATTACATGTGCGACCTGACAACTGATCTTTGTCCTGTTATATTCTCTGGTTTGGTCTGTATATTGATGTGCTGTCCACCTCAGCCAGTGACCTCGGATCATTTTGTGTGTGTGTGTGTGTGTGTGTGTGTGCGTGCGTGTGTGTGTGGTATCATCAGCATGAAAGGGGGAGTGATGAATTGGTAATTGCCGGCCGTCTGAGTGGGCGCTTCACCGTTTGAATGTTTTATCACAGATTTAGAGCATGGAACGGGGTCTTATTAAATCTGAGTGTGTGTGAGCGTGTGTGTTTTTGCGTGTGCACTATCAGGTGTTGGAGAGGGGGGGGGGGTGGGGGGGGGGGAGAGGCGGAAGACATAAGTAATGCAAATGGGAGAGGAGCTAGGAAAAACTAACAGAAACATTAGGGGCTGCTTCACTTTGAATCAGTGCCACCGATCTGTTTTACTAACAAGACAGGCAGGATGTTGATGAGTCTCTGCACAATGCGTCTCTCTCACACACACACACAAACACACACATACACACACACATAGAACCCATTTCCATGACTCGGTTTTTAAGGGGATTTATATGAATTTGTTCTTCACAGGGATAAGAACAAAATCAGGGCCGCCTATTTCGTTTTTCCTGCTGTGCTGTATACGCTCACTTTCTGTTCTGCACCTGCTGCAAAGAATTCTGTGAATTTTTTAAGCAGTCGTGTCATGTGTAAACACAAACACACATTGCAGCAGGTACACGCTCTCACTCTCACACACACACACACACACACACACACACAAAACTGCTTGTTAACCTACACACGGAGATAAAGATGTCCTGGTCAGTCAGCAGTTATCAAAACGTATACTCTTTTCACTGATATACACTGCTTCGACAAATCTCCGCACAGTTTTTTTGATTTAATCAAAGCTTTACATTCCTGAAATAATTGCCTCTTATTTTACATAAACACACATTTGAATTGAAAATAGAGACGAAGTGGGATTGCACCAAGTCATTCAAAGGAGGCCAATGCCAACGAGTCATTGCGTTTCATCAGTATAGTTATTTACTTTTCCTGTACGCCAGTGAGTCAAATATGTACCAGTTTAAAATGCTTTGGCGTGTCCTGTCATGACTCGAGTGCAGCTGGCACCATCACCCACTGCATGCGACCTGATGTGATTGAAATTTTGACCCTATTCATGGTGTACAGCAATGGCTGCACAAAACGTGGTGGGATCCATGGTGATGCCGAATAGGCACTTCTTACTGTATTTTCTGAGGTCGTCATCCTTCATTTAGAGAAAATGGTGGTGTGCTGATCAGGAAATAAATCTTGTGGAGTGCTGGTTGGATTGAAAAGACCCCAGACAAGTGACCAGAGGAGGTGGGCAGTGCAGCTTTAAGCAAATTTGCTCGAGGGCTGTGGGTCTGTATACTTCACAACTATCACTGTAAGCTTAGAGCCCAACGAACATACAGGTAGCTAGCAGGATTACAAACTCCACATGGTGAAAGCAGATGGTACTGAAAGAGCTGCACACAAACTGTATGTTATTGACTTTGCTGAACACGGTTAAAATCATCACACAGGAAGACAGTTTAACCTTTCAACCTTCCCAGTTACATCCCTCAGCACAGAAAACATGGGAATTTAAAATTCAACGCCTATTATTTATTCCAACCAAATTTCAGATTTTACTGTACTCTCATGGTAGAAAAAGTTGTGTTAAAACAAAAAACATGCTGGAGGAGCAGTGTTTCATGAAGCAGTTGGACTGTGAGAGCGGTGTCAGTGAGCCTGCAGCCGTCCTCTCTGACCCACACTGCAGAGTTAAAGTTCACAAACACCATATTTTTCTGATCTCTGGAGCTGGGTAAGTAATGAAAATAGCGTCCTGAACAGATTGGCTTGATGTCGACTCGGTATGCACCTCCATCCTCGGAATGTCAGAAACACTGGGAGCAACCTGAGGGCGTCTAAACACCGCTAATGAGGCTCTCTCTGCAGGAACCAGCTCTGCCAGGCTCGTTCTACCTGATTATTATAACGAGGCAGTGCTGAGAACTTATTTTTTTTATTGGCATACGGCAAAGAAACCGCTCACAGGTGATACCAAAAATGTTGTGTTTATGTGGTTTTTTTTGTGTTTCCTGTAAAAAGAATTAATTGATAATATTTCACTTTTGAGTTTGAATCACTAAGTGCACTGGCACCTGTGTGTGTGTGTGTGTGTGTGTGTGTGTGTGTGTGTGTGTGTGTGTGTGTGTGTGTGTGTGTGTGTGTGTGTGTGTGTGTGTGTGTGTGTGTGTGTGTGTGTGTGTGTGTGTGTGTGTGTGTGTGTGTGTGTGTGTGTGTGTGTGTGTGTGTGTGTGTGTGTGTGTGTGTGTGTGTGTGAGATGCAGGGAGGATACAGCAGCCTTGTTGGACTCAGCTGTCATGTTTCCTCATTTCACACAACACCGATCCAACAGAGAGAGAGAGAGATGGATGGAGAGAAAGGCGTGGGGGGGGGGGGGGTCACCATTAAGTGTAAGAGGAAAGCAGATTGGTCTGAGAGGCAGAAAGAACGCAGACATGGACTCTCGCTGCAGGTCATCCATCCTGCGTTTGTCAGACGGTTGTTTTTATATTGTCTCATTCTCATAATGTCAAAGATGGGAGTTTGATATCAACTTATTGTTTAAAACAATGACAATGCAGCGATCCCTCTACTGCCCATTTTTCACAGGTCTGCGCTCGAGTACTCAGTTTGACATTGGCAATATAATAAGTTAGATTCTCTAAATAAAGCCGTGAAGTAAGAAGTAACAAATAAACAGCATGCGGTTACCTTTTTAAACAAAGCTTGTAATTTAGAATTTAAACGTTATGACAAGCAATACTAACATCCCTGCGAGTAATGTTTTGGAATGATCACATTTACAGATTTTAAAAATCTTTTATCGTCGGTCAAGCTTGCGGAAAAGATTGTGCTTTGGGTTTACATCCAGCTAGTTAAGTAAATAACTATGGCATGTATGGGCGGCTGTGGCTCAGTTAGTAGAGTCAGTTATCTCTCAAACGGAAGGTCGGAGCTTCCATCTCCTGCTCGTGCTCCTAGTCAGAAAACTAGAGAAGTGCTATACAAGCTTAAGTCCATTTACCAAATCAATGTGTCTAATGTACTTTAAATGATGTTACCAAAATGGGTAATGTCGAAGTCAACATTGACTGTTAATGAAACACAGCAGTCTTTCTCTTGGATTGGACTCATCCATCACACCAGACCGTAGACTGTATAAAACATGGATGTTTAGCCTCAGTGTCGTCGTCCCCTTGGTGTCTGAAGAGGTGTTTTGGAGCCCAACAATGGTGGTCGCCATATTGGAAACGCCATCTCCACCTAACTTTCAATCAAGAAAAAGACTAAAAGGTGGTGCGGAGGTGGGTTAATCCTCCTGGAAAATAGCTTCAAAACACCCACCATGCAGTCAACTCAACCACTCCCCTAATTATGCAAATGTATATAAAACACGGGTAAAAGAAAATCGCTCCCAACAAGTGTTGACTAATGAATAAATTAGCTATTCAGACATTTTCCTCCTAGATGTAAACATGCAAATCTCTAGTGTAGAAGTCGACATTTTGATATGGGACTAAATGGAGATTTCCTGGATAACAGTCAGCCTCAAGTGGACACCCAAGAAACTGCAGGTTTTTGCATTTCTTGGTTGCCTCTTTCTTCACACTTAACACACAATGCAAACTATTTGAACTTTTTATGCATTGTTACCTGTCTGTCATCCACATTAAACCAAGAAGTTAGAGAAATAATGCTAAATGGGCTACTTAAACGATCATATTTAGAAGCATTCGGCCACTGATCAAGCTGCCATGTTTAATGATTGGAGCGTGAGAACAGGCTGGGGTCGGACATCACTGTCTTATTTCTTTGACATTTTTCTCGTCTCCGTGTGTCTGTGTTATCTTTGACCCTATTTCAGTGAAGAGCTGAATGTAACTGACCTAGAGAGAGTGTGTGTGTGTAGCCACTCCATCAGAACAGGTAATGAATGTGGGCACAAGCACCAAACGTAAAAAACATTGGCAATCTTTTCTGGATGAAACTACCATCATACTCACAAACACAAACACGCACACACTCGGTCAGCTACATTCAGCTGCTTGTTACTTGAAACACACAGCGAGACCGAGAGCGAGAAGCAGGAGAGAGAGAGAGAGAGAGAGAGAGAGAGAGCTGTAGGCGATACCTTGTGTCCAGGATATCACACTCTGAATGACTTCAGGCAGAGCTGATACCAGAGCGCTCGTGTGTGTGTATATGTGTGTGTTTCGGTGTGTGTGTGCGCTCCGCTGCCTCCTCTATCAGGCTGTCATGTGGCTATTTCTCATGGATGTGATTAGCTGCAGACAGGAGCCCTCCAGTCCGACACTGTAATGTAGAAGAACAGCAGGAGATCCACACTCGGCTTCAGCCAGCGGACGAGGCCAAAACCAACTTCCATCCAACTCCATTTATTCTTACAATCATATTTCATTCTGGCATTTGGACCAAAATAAGAAAAAAATCTAGACCCCCTGATTTTCAAATTAAGTTTTTGTGGCTGACAATCTTCAACCAAACTCAGGTTGTGTTGTGATACCATGTATTCTTTCTCCATTTTTTTGCCTTTGTCCATCTTACCTTTATTTTCCCTTTTTTTGTCTAGTCCTCTACTTTCCCAACATTGTCGGATCCAAACTTAACTGGAAAGGTTACCAGTTACAGGAATTTATGATGGATTTTTCTGTCTGATCCTACTTTAACACCAGAAATGGAAGACCAAAAAAACACAAAATCATCAGAAAAAGGACTGGAAGATGATATCAAAGAAAAAAAAATGATTCAGTTAATTACATGTGACTGTTTTTAACCATTCAGTGACTGATAACAATTTGTGAATGTAAAATTTGGTCAAGCCTTTTTTTTCATGAATTCCAATAATTGTGTATATTGGAGTTTTTACACTTGCACAAAACTCCTAAAAACCTCCCAAAATCTTTGTGTGGAGCTGCAACGTCTCTCTCTGCTCTTTCATTTGTTCTCATTGAGGTAATCATCAGCCTTCTTTGTTTTTTCTGAAACAACCTTTTGTTTGCCTGATGAAGGTCTAGTACCCAAACATTGCCAATAAATGTTTTTATGCGAGTTAGACGGTGTGCAGGGGTTTACCTTTAAGATTTCGATGGACACATCTCACTCCTACTCACCTGTCTTATGAAATGGATGTGCAAAGGTTTTTTCTATTTTCAATGCAAAAGGCACATTTTTTCACCTTGACTTTGAATTTTTCCTGCCAACCCAACAAAGTATATGATAATATTTTAGGAGGGATCCAACATTTGACATTAAACTATTCAGTGAAGACCAAAACAAATATATATATATATTTTTTGCTGCAATACCTTGTGTAAAGTAAGTTGTGATCTCTTAAAATGTGCTTTTGTCATGAAAAAATTGAAAGGTGTCATTTTTTAAAATAAAACCATAACACTGTAAACCTACTCCATTTGGCCACATACTAGAAAAAATACCTAAATTCCATCCATCAATACACCCATTATCTTCAGTGTTTCCCCTGGGTTTAGAGCTCTGGGGGGGCAGGGGGGGGTCCTGCGACTTGTTCCTGCAACTCCCGTTTCTGAGCGCACCTGAATGCATCTCTCTAGTCTGAGCACCCCTGAATGCAGCATGCTAACAGCACATCCCCTGAGTAACGGCAGAGAGAGAGACATACCTAGAAAAGTCAGAAGTCAACTAAGCCGAATACTTTATTTTCTGATGGTTCTTACAGACTTTTCATTATTGTGCATGCGTCCGTCAGACACAACCACACACACCCAGGCCTCCGCTGGTGAGGGTGTACTCACCTGTGTGCACGCAAGTGTCTGTGTGTGCATCGGGGCGAAACTCTGCCGTGCACGACACAGAGAGCAGAGGAGAATTGTAAACGCGCGACCATGTAGAGACAGAAATGACATGCCGTCGTGTAAATAAGATAAATAACATAATTCTCTTTAAGTTTGTTTAATAAAAGGACGAGGTAACGACCTGTTCTATAGGAAAGGTATCCTTATGATTTCTGTTGTGATCTGGCGCTATATAGAAAATAAAATTAACTTGACCATCAAGGGGGGCGGGGGGTGCCGTTGGGGGGGCGGGCCGCCCCCCTAATATAATGGTAGGGGAAACACTGATCTTTACCTCTCTTCCCCTTCAGGGTCGCGGGGGTGCTGGAACTGGTACTAGCTCTCATTAGGTGGAAGGCGGGGTACATCCTGGACTGTTCGCCAATCAATCACATTGCTGCACATATAGAGACAGAAAACCAGCCACTCTCACATTCACACCTACGGGCAATTTAGAGTCACCAGTGAACCTAAGGAGCATGTCTTTAGACTGTGGGAGGAAGCTGGAGTACCCGGATAGAACCCACGCATGAACAGGAAGAACATCCAACTCCACACAGAGATGCCCTGTCCAACAGGGGAATCGAACCATGAACCTCCTCACTGTGAGGCAACAGCACTTATCACTCACTGAAGATGAAGAAAATGAAGCCTACCTCAATCTCATTTAGGTTGTTTCTAGTATTAAAGGAAGGCCAAGAACAGAGCTGTAAACAAAACATGGGTGCACACATACAGGACACCTGTAAGCACCTGTGGGTGATGCCAGTTACACTCTTGAGTCTAATCTTTGTGAGGTCTCACAAACATGACAGTTCTGTATTTTCTGAGCAGCTATGCAGCACAAAATGTTTCAGCTGCTGTGTTACTAAAACAGGTGAACACATCGCCAGAAAGAGAGAATTCATCACAGAGACAGAGACACAAAGCGTGTTCAGGGGAGAAAGGAGCAAATCTTCAGCGTCTACTCCGCAATAATGTCTGATATTATTCCTCTTACCAGCTACTCTTGAAGTGAGCAGCTGAATGCAACAAGTTCAGAGCTCTTCAGAACCCTCTGCAGAATCGGCTGAAAGTCGTTCTGGGGGAATGATGAGGAGTGGAATTAGACCGGGCGGGCTGAGAGAAAGTGGGCAAGGGTAGTGATTTAAGCAAAAGGTAAATCTCCAAAATCCATCCAAAAGGACAAGTCTGAAAGGACTGGGGATCACAGATGGATGAGAATGAAAGAGAGCATGAGGGGGATTGTTGTTCTCTGGTAGTGTGGAGTGATTTAGCTGACACCTCACAGTGTCCATACTTGAGCAGAAAGCACAGGTGGATCTGTAACGGGTTTCATAAGGTCTCATAAGGTCTTTGCACACAGAGTCCGTTTATTTATTTTTCTTTTCTTAACTGCTCCGATAATCTGCGTTTTTTTTGTGTTTGAACATCCTGTCGGCAGCTGTTCAGGATCTATTGCTTGGAGTAAATTGCTGGACTTCTTTTTCATGTGTAGTTCAAGTATAGCTGACCAGCATTTGAAACTGGACCACTGACATCCTGAAAGACACCTGGAAGTGACTCGGCATTGTTCTGCAGCTCCTTTATCGACGGGTGAAAGTCTCCTCGCTCTTGACTTGTTTTCAATGAGTGAAAGAAGCACTACATCATCTTCACTGCTTGATCACTGAGTGATGAGTACGAGAAATTTTGTCTCATCCTTCAATTTGCAATTAATAGAAAAATAAACACATCACAAGTGTGCAAGGTTTATAGGATTAAGGACCCAAAAGTGTGCAAAGTCCTGAAGTGAGACTTGACTAACTTCAAACTGCTATCACTTCATTACTACTCAGTTTTCATACACCATATGGTCTTTTATTCTGCTTAAAGGGTTACATTTCAGCATGCATGTCTAAATTTCACCAGGGACAAATCTACATGACCACACCATAAGCTGCACCAGAAATTTTACACAATCTATAAATAGATCCGTGTTGCTGTGAGCATGTAATTTTCACCTTTTCTTCATCTAGTTCTAAGTTTAATATTATCTCTCAATGACCAAACGTACGGAGAGTTCACCATCTGGGAGAATTCAAACTTCAGTTTCTGTTGTTAATGAAGGACCTGCTCTTCCTCTTGATCAATTTAGCAACAACGGTCACAAAATTATAACGTTAAGCATTGTCCCAGTGAGCATCATCAGGAATTCAAGCATTTTTCACCCTGCTACAACGTGGTTACATTATCAACGTATCAGAAACACCATTTTTGCATCAAAATGTCGATAACTCTTGAACTAAAATAGAGAGCCGTCTTCTTTGGTGTTGGCTGACTCTTCAGCAGGTACGACTTTCATCCAGGAGACCGGACTTTTAGTCCAGATAAAAACTTAATTATATAAACCCACAATAGTTTAAGTCATGAATGTAACACATCAGAACTTCCTCCTCTTAGCCTCTTGTGAACACTTCTCTTTGGCTTGTTGCAATCTGAAACACTTTGTTCCTAACTACTGCTATAAGCAAAACAGCCTGTTTGTACATTTTAATTAGATTTTTATATCACGTTTTTATATATCGATAAAATTTAACGATGCAGTTTCTAATCGGGTGCACTTGGTTTGAAGCACCAGGATGAGAACTCTGATCAAGTTCCAAATAATAGTGAAAGATCGAATATCAGTTATTGTGCAAATTTACAGACACAGCATGTGTCAGCAGCAGCCACCGCCGTGTCACTGACAGTCGACTAAATCACCTCAGACTTCAAATTTAACTCGAGCTGCCAAACTGGATTTAGAAGAGGAAATTATTTAAGGGCACTTTGCCATTAGCTGCCGTGGCGGCTAACAGCCATGCACAGCGGTAACATTTGGCTGCTGGCCGGCACTCATTTTCTTCACTGTTTTCGGAGCTGATGATCCAAAACCTCTGGCCGTCTGTCCAGCACTCAGAGCAACACTAACAAGCCCAGACTCATTCTGCACCCCCCCTCCCTCTGACACCCATCTCTTTCATTTCCACCCATCTCTCTCCTCGGCTTCCCCTCCTCCTCTACTCTTTCTTTTGTTCTCATTGTGGTAATTATCAGCCTTCTTTGTTTTTCTGAAGCAACCTTTGTGCACAGAGGATAATAACACTGTAGCCAGACAGCCTCTGAAGGCAAATGTGTGTACGTTTGTGTGCAGATAGTGTGTGTGTGTGAGTGCATGCTTGGTGCTAATTGACAGTTAATTGTGCAGGGCCGCAGAGCACTGACCAGAGCGTCCACTGGAGATGAGAGGACAGCTGTTAACTCAGAGTGTGGCAACAAAAACAACTCCTTATGCTTTTTTGTATCTTTAAAAAAAAATACAAATAAACAGGTTAAGTGCCCCCTTAAAATCATCATAGTTTATAACCTCACTCTTTACCCGTTTGAAGAAGAGATTAAGGAAGTGTAAAAAAAAGATTCAAAAGTCAAATTTGGCTCTTTTAGGTGGAAAATGTCCACTCAGAAGTGAGCATGCCAATAGGCTCTCTGACAAATGCTATCACACTGGTGAAAAGCTCATTTAGTGTGTGCTGTTATCACCAGTTTAGTGTGTTAGCATGCTAAACATGTTCCAACTGAAACTTTAGACATCAGCAACAGCTGCTCTTTGTTAGGTTTTCAAGCTATGTGGTTTTCAACCAAAAGATTGGGGAAATAAAATGTCTCCTTCATTAGAAAGTCTGAGGTCACTGTATGAGAGGTCAGCTAGCATACAGGTAGCTAGCAGGATTACAAACTCCACATGGTGAAAACAGACGGTTCTAGAAAGAGCTGCACAGAAACTACACTTTCTATACACACTGTGGGATTTGTATTCCCAATTTTACTGTAGTGTGGATTATCTGTCCTCAAATTTAAGGCACGTCATAAATTATTTATCCAAAACTAGAAATATATTAACCTGCAGGGGGCGCTAGAGAAGAGTCAGTGGATATTAAAGTGCCGTCAAGAGACCTGCAGGCAAGCAAACTGCAGCTGACAACGCTTTTCTAGAGACCCGTCTCTGTGTGATTGGGCCCTTAAGGAGCACCGGATAGCCTAGTGGTTATGTCGCCCCATGTACAGGGGCAGCTGTCCTCATCGCAGTAGCCGTGGGTTCGAATCTGAGCTTGGCCCTTTGCTGCATGTCACCCCCACTCTCTCCTCCCAATGTTTTCTGTCCATCTGCAGCTGTCTTATCAAATACAGGCGAAAATAAAAAAAAAACTTGCAAAAAAAGAGAGGGATAAAAAATTCTTACACATGTACAAGCACAAACCAGCGAATGTTGAATTGTCCGTCTTGGTTCATAAAGGGTACTCTAACCCAAAATTTCCCTACAGGAGCTTTTAGTTTGTACGAAAAAGGAGAAACAATTCGTTTGACATGCAGGCAGGCACATTTAAACTACACCTGTTTGCTGTCATCTCCCCTTTTAACTTTGCATTTAAGCTTTTGTTCATCCTTTAAAAGCATCCAACCTACAGGCTTCGATACCATCAATTGATACATGTTGCCTGGGTTGTATTTCACTTGATGCAATGCTTGAATAATAATGACCTTACAGTCGATGGAGCTTTTGTCCCGACCAACACTGAATTAATGTTTGGGAGTTGGAAGATATTTTCAGGGAGCAAATTGACTCGTCAGTGAAGTGTAGTGCATTATTTTAAAATCATATAATTACAATATTCATGTTCCCAGACTGAAACACGATAAAAAAAAAAACTAACAAATCAAAACTAATTTCACCATGACAAGTGTAATTGCAGCCTTGGCTGTGTTCGTAAATGTGCTCTCTGCCTCTGTCAGACAGTCTGTGTATGTTTGGGTGCATTTATTTTTTTGCACCAGTGAAGTAATACGGGAGATAATTGCTCACTCTTCTGGCTCGCGGCATCAGAAAATGTCCAATCCAACCTCCAGCGGCCCAAAAACTGGAATCAGACAAAGAGGCGGTCAAGACGAATCCACAACACCATGCATAATACATGCACCAAATTACACTTCTCCTTTCATAAATGAGAATACAAATAAAGTATTTGCTGCCTTATGTGTGGCTGTGTGTCTCACTGGAAGGTCTCTCAGTGTGCTACAATGACTTATGCTCAAACAATGCTGTTTGTTTCAGAGGGGGAGGAGGGGTGGGGGCTTTTAGCTACAGAAAACAATATCAAATCTCCATTGGAGCAAAACAGGGAGGCATGTTCTACTCGGAATGAAACCACTTTAATTTAGGGAAAACAAAACCTATAAACTATGTGAATTTTCCACGTTGTCCATTAAGGATTCAAATGAAGTGGCTCACAATCATTGCAGATTCAGTGCCACCACTCAGTAACAAGCTACAATTACTCACTATAATGAAAGTACTCAGACAGTTTCAAGCTTGTTTCAGAGAGCAGAATAAAGCACCAGACTCAAACTACCAACTGCAACATAAGCAGATAAAGTAAGGCACTAAATACCATTTATTACACCCCACCATAAGGCGGCCCTATGGGGCAAGCCACAAATTCACCCAATATAACACATCGTACACCTTACCAAAGTCAAAACCAAATGATTTATTGTTAACAGACAGACTAAATCATTAAACGACGACCAACTAAAACAATGCTGTTGATTTAACTGAACACAACAACACACAATCCCTGGCTGAGAACAATAGCAGTCCCAACTCCAAAAGCCTCCCTTCCTGCTACAGCACTGGGTTTTTAAGCACTTGGGCCAGGTGCACCTCATTGTGCAATCAGTAACTTCACCCTGGCTGGAGACAACAGAAGGGGAGAAGGGGCAAACAGCACAGCCGTAACCAGAGTAACCTGAGTGACGTCAGCCTTCTGTTACGGTAGGCTGTTTGGAGATTTTCCCTTCATGACATCACAAAGGGCAGTAACCCCTCCCCCAGGTGGGTGACACTCCCACAGCTAGGTGTTTGGTCTGCCCTCTGAGTCTGCCTTCTCACCATAAACAATAGGGCATTGTGTGAGAAAGCCAGAGTACACCCAAGCCCTTCCAGAGAGGGTGGCGTGGTCAGACACAGCTCATTTACATTTAAAGCTACAGTCACAGAAACAGCCTGTTCTGAGCAGGGCTGAAATAGAGGGGTTTATAGGCATGATCAAATACAGGATAGGAGTGGATTTAGAACAAGAAACTTCACAGATATGTTTGTGACCTTTAATCCACCATAAACAGAACTTTTGGCATCATTTGTAATTTCCTTGGTGATGGTTTTAACCAAAACCAGTGTTTGGCCCCCAATCTTCAGCCATTTTCTGTTGGGGTTATCGCTTTGCTAATCTTGTCTTGCACATGGGCAGAAATGTTTTAAAGATGAAACATTTCACAGTGCTGTCTTTTGACAGTCAAACATATCACTCTCTGTAAATCTTTGCCGGGTGGAGAATAAACAAAGCTGACCCCTGTCTGTCAGCAGTCTTTACAATCATTAGAAATTTGCATTGTTGTCGCAGATGGTCTTTGTAGGTCATAAATAAACATCAATATTTATTCAAGTCTGTTCAATAACTAGCTTGAAACTTCTCACTGAAGCTTCTGCGATCTAAGCAGTGATCACCAGGGCCAGGTGGTCCTTCATTTTTCTGTTTGTGTGGATTTTGGGGCCCCCTGTGGACCAAGTATGCACCCTTTAAAGCTATAGCATTTCAGATGACCTAATCCTTTAAAGCCTGTACCTGGATCAGGGTAGTCCTTTCCAGTTTTTCTTTGACCGGCTGGGATAAAAGGGAGCTGGACTTTGTGATCCTTGGCAGAAAAAAAGTGCATCCCCAAATATGGATACATTTGATACATTAAGAGGAAGACCTCTGAAGATGGTCAGGAATGTTATTCTCGCTTCTATATCTTAAACGGTATATTAAATGTTTACATATTTGTGACTGTCACTTTAACTGCCATGGGAGTGGGTTGACAAACCTCAAATGAACATTGCACACAGAAATGTGATTACCTTTTAACCCAAATGATGACGAACTTTGGACAAACTGTCTGCACAAAAGAGTTTTACAGTTGATTAAAGACCTATATGTGTGAAATCCAGGATATAAGTGTGGAAAAACCTCACATCAATCCTAATGAGATATGTGGAGGTAAAGTTCAAAGACCCAGTCTGTACGTCTCTGACAGCTCAGACTGTCATTATCCTGCAAGGTCACTGCAGTTTTTCTATTAGAGGCTCAAATTGAAAATTCCTGTAGTAGTGAAGTGTATAGTGGTGGAAATCTCTTCATGTTTTAACACGTAACAAATTCAATCTAACTTTTATTTCAGACTGCAGTGATTTACAGAGAAGAAAGAGTAAAACTCCGGTCATGTTGTATTTCATGATTATTATTAAGTGTTGAAAACAAAGACAACATTTTATCACAGCAACAAATTTACAAATGCCTTTTTTGTAATAAAACTAAGGCTATCTTTATGGCAATATGAGCATTAATAAACACATGGTGAAAGTCATTATTTATCTCAACAAATAAAATCACACTTTTGAGCTTTTTTTTCTGAACATCAGCATCTTCCTCAATTGTTTCTTTTTCAAAGAGAGTATGTCGCAGCAGCAGGCGGCCGCCAGGAGAAAAAGTGCAGTGCTCAGCGTCTTTTTTTCTTCTTTTAACTTTTCAGAAAGGTGCTGTTGACGTCACAGGCGAACTAAAATATAAAACATACAGTAAAAAGTAACGGAGCTGTGTCGTTGTAAACAGACTTTTGTCATAGCGACAGGACGGACGTGCAGTGATTTTCCTCTAAGCACAAAAATGCTTCATGCAATCACTTTCGAGTGCACAGCCAGCGCTTATCTGTCCGTAAAAATGTTATTTGGACCAATGATTTCTCCCTCATAATGGTCATGCTTTAACACCATGTCGATGCAGTCAGATAAAGCTAAAGCTAACTATCAGCTACTTTTGGATTAATTAGTGCCAAAATTATGGAAAATAACACATTTTTGGGGTTTATTTTTGATTTTGAAGGGACATGTTTCAAACAGGTTTTCTATAAAACATTAAGAACAGCAGACAGTGATTGAAAAAATATATGCGCTCTATTTATCGCTATTTCTATCGTTATAGCAGTATTAGACAATCTAATCGCACATATTTTTCTCACTGTGAAGGCCTTATTATAACTTATTTTTTTAATATAAAATGATTTGACCTTTAAACATCTGCTGTCGAAACTCAGGTGACCAGACTGCGCTACTGAAACGTATCTGTGTTTTTTAAACTGTACCTGATAGAAAGCTGTTGCAGGTTTGAACTTTAAAAGTGTCTGTAAGAAGAAATAGTCCCAGCACCTCTTTGCTTTTTCAGTTGCAGAGTAGGGCGGTCATTTTCTCCGCAACACAGAAAAAGAAAGAAGTTGTGGGGGAAACTAACAAGATTGTTTGGTCACAGTTGGTGGACTTGTTGTTGGTTTTGGAGGCCGCGGTAATCGAGCAGACAGGCGGGGGAGGACTTTGTGTACTTATTGGACACAGTGGTTTGGGTCTCTCCCCTCTTTTAAAGAGAGGCAGCGAGGTTGAGGTGTTTTGTGATGAGAGTTAAGGTCGGAGTGGGATAGACAGTGAATGAATGGATTGAATGGCGTATTACAATGAGCCGTTCAATGTGTGAAAGTACCGAATCGGACAAAACACACATACAAACACAAATACCGTTCATGGGAATTTCACACCTTTCACATTTGGTTTAGTTTCCAACATCTTCAGCACGAGTACAACATTTTGTTTGTTGTCCTCTTAGTCCTTTACACCGACATCAACGAAAAAGTACTCCTCTATAAGACATCCTAAATACACACAGATTATTCATTCATATTGCTATGAACAATACATGGCCTTAAATACTGAAGGTATTGTCTTCTCTTGGTACAAAGGGGAGGACACGACAAAGAGGCATTCTTGCTCTTTCCACAACTCCAGTTCCTCCTCCTTTTCTAAAGTCCAGGAGAACCGCACGTTGCTTCACCTCCCCGCTATGTTAGCTAGTTTTCAGCTTCCTGTTTTAGTGCGGGCGCTCGTATTAGTTGTTGCATACCACAAGACTAAAGACCTGCGATAATAGGAAACATGTTGAGACGAGAAAAAGAGCTTAAAACAGTTTAATGACCACATAACGCCAAACGACCAAGATGGAAGCAGGCAATGGCTTGACCTCACAAATAATACACAAAACACACTGAAATAGACAAACTGAAATAAATACAGAGCAATCATAACTATGTGACAATGACCATGAGCTGTTATCAGTAATTTAAGACTCCTCAGAGCTTTTTCTCAAGAAGAGTCCTCCAATGACGACAGAGTTACTCAAAAACAAAGAAAATGATATGACAGGATTTTTCCTTTGTAGAGACACCTTGTATAAATGTATCTACTCTGTGAGGTTAAAAGCACTTAAACTAATCCAACATGAACAGATTTTTGTTTGGGTATCGGTACATAAACTTGGGATGGAAGTGTGAACCAGGTTGATACTAGCCGCTGTGGCACATTTCATGAAGGCAGGAGTAGCTGTCTCCTCATACCAACGATGCATTTACTGTAAAAGACGAGCATTGATCTCTGAGACGTGAACGCTCCCTGTGATTGGAAGGTGCAGAACGGATCGTGTTTGGGAATATTTTGCCAGAGTTTGGAGTTCCTGGTTATTGGAAACACTTTCTGTATTTTCTCAATCAATTCAGAGCTGCAAGGAAACGTAGTGGTAGCTCTCCGGAGATGACTAAGACGCACACTCATACACTCTCACTCACTCACTCACACACACACACTCACACACACACACACACACACACACTGCTTGTTCAGAAACATGTGGTCACTCTATCCTCTTTCTTCTCCTGCCTGCTTTTTTATTTCTACCTGTTCCCTCGACAACCATTCATCCTGGACATACCACAGTTGATTACTGCGCCTGTCAGCTGTGTGTGTGTGTGTGTGTGTGTGTGTAAAAATTGAAAGAAAATGACTTTTTTTTCTTTGTATTTTCTTCAGCAGACTCAAACTTTCAATTTTTCCTGGAGTGTTGTTTTTAGTTTAATCTTTAAAGAATCAAAGTTTGGAGAATGATCACTGTCTTTGGACAGTAAAAGTATCAAACTAATATTTTCTTTGATTTTGATATTCTGCTATATCAAAATTAAAACAAGTGTGTATAATTATTTTCTGACAAATCTGATCCTGTGCTGTGTTGTATCCACCTCAGTGTGCTGTTGAAGCAGCTCCTCACATACAAGTCAATATTTAATTAAAGTTTTAAAATAAGTGTGAAAATAAATTTGTGCGAGGACTTTGAGATGTGACTCCTGGATTGACAAAACAATTTTACATGGACTCGCTAAGGTCCAAACGCACAGAGTGCTTATGTTGTATGTTCTTAGTTTTATTCAGTTACTTTTAAAGGGGACATATAATGAAAAAATCACTTTTCACAGTGTTTTTGAACATATATCTGGTAACCTGAGTGTCTACTGACCCGCAAAATGTGAAATAAACCCATCCAGTCCTTTGTTTGTGGTCTGCATAAGTCTTACAACACAGAGAAAAGTGCTCCGTTTCAAATTTGCTCTCCTTGTGATGTCACAGTGGGATTCTGGTAAAAAAAAATCCCCTCCCCTCCCCTGGTATCTCCACCCATGGACTCCACCCCCAGCCTAGAACAAAACTTTTGCCCAGGTCTGCCATTTTTATTCTCGCTACAGAGGAGTGATGTCTACCGGGGAAACTCAGGGGGGGCTCATTGCATTTAAAGAGACACACACACCAAAACGGAGCGTTCTGAGAGAGCTGGTTTATACAAGGTCACAAACCTCCTCTGGTGCTTGATTCATGTTATATTTTGACCAAAGCACAGCACAAATGTTTCATTTAGACCACAGGGGACTGTTTGAAAAGGTAGGAAAGGGGTATAATATGTCCTCTTTAATACGTTTTTTATTGACTCTAATCTTGACAAAAGAGCATTAACATCAAACATGCAGCAATAAAGATAATATTAATAGAAAAACAAAGACAAATGCTTGAAATCCAGATATGAAGACTAAAGAGGTCCAGGCCTGTATGGGTGCCTGGTGTAACCAATTCATCAGGACAACAAGAGCTTAGTGTTGCTTCTTAGTCAGCTGTTGACCTTTTCAGAATCCGTCAAACCTTTTTTTTTACATCATCTCTGAGTTTGAAGTATTTTTTTTCTAATGAAAGTCATTTGGGTCATTGCAGCATGTTTGATTACATTCTGTTGGAAGACCAGCTCCAACCTCCTCACAGTAACATTAAAAGATTACAGCGTGTGTGAGGGAATGTCTTAAATCCAAATCTGACCTTGTCGTCTAAGAAGTCTGTTAATGTCATAAATTAGTTTTAATTTGATTTCAGACCTAAAGATAGTGCAGACTCTTAAATATTCATTCTTTGCTTCTAAATTATGCCTTCTTGTGTTTTAATACGTTTCAGAATCCTCAGACGTTTTTAGCTGAAGTGAATACTTGGGATTGTGCTCTCAGGACCTTATTGTTATTGTCCTGATGACACAAAAAAAAAAAAAAACTAATGTGGAGAGGTATTAAGACCTGTCCTTCCAATGTTGCATACTTCAGCACCCCAAGAAAGAAAAGCAGGCACTGCCTGTCTGGTCAGACGTCTCAGGTCCTTCAAGTTGAAATCTGAAGTCGTTATGAGGCTTCTGATTGGCTCCTCAGTGTGATAAATTAAAGTTTTGTGCCTTTCGGGAAGAAAACTGAAATAGGCACCGCTCTCCACCCTCCCCCTCAGTACCTGTGACTCGAATATCTGCAGCCTGAAGCACACCTGAGCCCGGTGATGAGCTTCTCTTAGCCCTGGAGGATCTCAGACCGGCGGTTGTGGGCCCATGAGAGTTCTTCTGTTGGACAGAGATACACCTACACCGGGAGGGGGGAGGGGGTCAGTGAGGTACAGCAGGCCGGTATCACCCTGATAAAGTTGTGTCAGGCAGCGTAAGTAAGTAAATCCCCCCTGACTCTGTTCTTTAGCCCCATTATCTTAAAGAGAAGAAGAAGAAAAAAAAATCAGGAATCATCTTTTAATCACAGGGCTGAAATATGTTCGTAATTACCTAAGGGAAATGTATTCACACTAATGACTGGGAGGGCTAGCTAGCTATCACAGACTTCATTATAATTAGGGAATTTCATCTTATTATTAATAAGTGTGTGTAAGTGTGTGTGTTAGTGTGTGTGAGCTTGAATCCACGAGGCCGTCCATCCGTCTATGGCTGTGTACTGTTGGCTTTCAGACTCGTGTGTGTGTTCATGCATGTGAGTGTGTGTGTGTGTGTTTTGTCTAATATACCTAATAATTACTGGATCCATTAGCATTTAAATTGGAATGTATGTAATAATAATTACATCATGAGTCCTGGCTTTTATTACCATGACCCCTGGCACAACTTTGATGGAGAGAGGAGAGGGAAGGATAGATGGATGGATGTTTGATGGATGGATGTAAAGGGGGTTTGGGGGGAAAAAAAGAGGAGGTGATATGAGCAGAGATGAGACGGGATTAATGACACTGATGTAGAAAGTTGCCGTTGATCCTCTGGCAGTATTAAAAGTTGAAGAGTGATGAGAGTGATATGGGCATTACATTAACTTTGACATAAATGACAAGGAGCAGAAAATAGTTCTGTAGCAACAAAACTCTGCACATCTCTGGCACATTATTCAGTGTTTCTGACACATAACATGGACGTATATCTCAGTTACAACAACCATTGGTTTCTGAAGAGGCGTACTGAAGCTGAACGTTGGTGGTCGCCATATTGGAAATGCTATCTCAACCTAACTTCGATCATTCAGTCCTGCAACAAAGAGATAGAAGCCTTAAACCTCCTGGCAAACGTAGTCACCTGTCAGTCAACTTAGTCGCGCCCCTAAAATTGCAAATTTATGAATACTTTTAGATTGATAAAATCTTATTGGATTAATTATGAAATAAATTAACCCCATGTACATTGTGCAACAATAAGGAAATCATCTATTGAAAGCAAAACTGTTTTTTAACCAGGCTGTAAAGTGGGCATTTGATCTTGGGATCCCTTGGCATTTGGAGCCATACTAAATTGGACCATCTCAGAACTGCAGTTTTTTAACTTCAGGTTGTCTTCTCTTCTTCTTGCAAAACTTTAAGGTTTCAATGTGGCTGGTTTCTGACTGGCTGGTTACTTGGCTGCTTCAGTATAAACTTGAAGAATGTCTCAAAGATAAAAATGTGTAAGCACCTTTCCAGTCACAGTCATTTCCCCCCGCAAATGTGGCATATCTTAAAGTTAATGTATCTTAAAGTTATCGCAGAGGGATAACCACTAAAATCGCAAGCGATTGAATAGGGGGGAGAAAAAAATAACCAAAATAGTTACAATCCAAATAAATAGGCTTCCTTTACTAATTAGCCCTGAGATAAGGTGAAACTAAACCACCGCTGCCAAGCAACTGATCAAACTTCATTATAGGAAATAACTAAGAAACTCACTAGAGCTGAGACACAAAAAGGCTGGGTCAAAATTCCCCAGCCCCAACAACCTACACTGATAAAGCTGCTGGAAATAGCAAGGCAAGTGATGCTTATGAAGAATCACACACTTCTACAGATACAAGAAATACAGCGCCAACAACTCACTATCTCTGAAGGTGAGACAATGGGTCTTTTTCAAACCTGCCACTACACCCTACCTCTACCCACTCCCCCTCCGTTTGTGCGTCCTCGCAGAGGGTCCGCCGTATTAAGTCCGTCCCAAACCAATTAGCGGGGTGTGGTAGTGGGTTATAAAACCCTCCGCCAGCGAGTGTGCACCGATGCCGACTTTCGGATCACGTGCAACGCCTATTGTGTCCGGTCGTCATGGATGAAGCAACCTGTGAGTTCAAACACTGCTCCAACTAAGATAGACATTTAATATCGTCATACAGACGTTAACAACTTCAAATGTGTACTGAGGATCAAATATATGTTTATTTATTGTAAAGTGTTTTATATTTACAGGGACTGTTGCAAAAACAAAAGAATATTAAATCATGTTGCAGACAACTTTTCGCTGCTAATATTTATTTCTTATTTTTCTACTTTTGATGTCTTTGTGAAATCTCAATTCAACAACAAAATTACACTTTTGCTGCTCTGATGTTCAACAATATTATCCTTGTCTTTGCATTAATTTAGGACACCCTGTTCTAAAAATTACAGTAACTTAACTGAAATTATAAATTACAATAAACAATGTAGGCTCAATCTAATAGTTTTGCCATAAGTCTACACTAATATAACTAAAGAAGAAGAAGAAGAATCTGGGCTACATAAATATTTTTACAGAATGCATTCGCTACAAAAAAAAGCCGTTCCCGCAAGATACCGCTGAGTAACCATGGTAACCCACAGTTCCTGTTTCCACCTGAGAGAGGGAAGTTTGTCCCAAAGCCTGCTGCTGTATTTCTACCCTACACCTTGATGAAGGGGACTTCATTCAGCTGTGAGTGTCACTTCTAACGGAGTGCACTCCGTCACGGAGGGGGAGAGTGTAGGGGTAGGTTTGAAAAAGGGCCTACGAGCCAACACAGAGTGCTGCAACTCAAGGGAATATATAAGTTTAACACACCTGGTCCAAATCAGGGCCAATTAGTCACACACACACCTGACACTGCACAGAGAGATGATTACCTGAATAGTTTACAGCAACTTTCCTCTTTTTGCTAGAATGCTGAAATGATTGCTGGGATATTTGTGCCAAGTTCATAGGAGTTTCCCACGATGCTTTCTGAATTAAATTGGCGTGTCGAGAACAACACCATCAAGTGTACTGTGACAGCTCTTTGATAAGAAGGCAGATTGAGAGGTTTTTAATTTGCCGATGTATCAAACAGCGTGATTGAAAAAGTGAATCTCATAATTAAAATAGGCCAATAAAGAGTAATGCAAAAGATCAATGAGACAAAATGAACAAATGGAATCTAAAAGGCTGAAAAATAAACTCCTACTTTGTATCTCTAAAGCACAAAGCATAAAATCCTAATTACTGTACACCAGGACGTCTATTTATGTGTTTTATTTTCTCTGCAGTGAGCAAAAGATCAGCAACACCTCATTTCATATAATTCAGTAGAATTCAAAATGAGCACAAAGGATCCCATAGTTTAATTCTCTTTCATTTCATATCAACAAAAACCTGAGTGAGGGCTGCCTCTGTCTATGAAATTAACTTCAGTTCATTCACTACTGTGCAGGACTGTACTTAGGAATACGTACAGAAAATACTGACATTTAATAAATGCTCGCTGATTTTTCTGTGGGCATGGATTCCATAAATAGTTGGTACGGTTTTGTGAACAAAGTTTATTTTTCTTAGAGATGGAGGGAATGCACTATTTACACAGCGAACACATCCACCGAGTAAGTCCAAGTAAAAAACACAATAAATACAAAGTAACAATGTATGCTCTGAAAAGTCCAGTAGAAACATAAATTATCATCACAGCTGACCTTAAACCAAGGTACACTGGACTATTTAGGTGGATGCAATCACTGTGGATAAGTCCATTCCTTGATCTGAGTAAAGGAATCGTGTTCACTAAACCATGCCCTCAGATTGTAAATCAGCGAGCTCAGAGTATTAAAATGCTCACAGATTTGTAAACCAAGACTCTTTTTTTTTTCCACAGCTGACACCACTGGGGGGCTCCATAGAGAATTAACTAAGACCTGTGTATTTCTTTGCACCTTGGATGATGATGCTGTATCACATTGGAAGTTATGTTTAAAGTATAAAGTATATCAATCAATTAACAGGGTGAAAATGCAGAAAGGGGGTGTTAAATTGTGAGCTCCAAAGGCAAGTGGACTGGTTGAAAATCTTGAAGACGTTTCACCTCTCCTCTGAAAGGCTGAGGTGAAAACGTCTTCAAGATTTTCAATCAGTCCAGTTGCCTTTGGATCAAGCTTTGAATTTTCCAAGACCTGGATGACTCACCTACACAGGCATAAAATGTGGGATCATTCTAAGCATTATCGTGTTGCATAAGTACCATTGTAACTAAAGCTTAACTTAATTTTGTCTTCTACTGGGGATTCTGAGTTGTGCAGAGTTTAGTGATATGTAACATTTAATATACTCCAAGAAATGTTACCGCAATAAGCAAATTACCCACGATGCACTGGTGGAATCTTTTGCAGAGTTCAGACGGTTAAATATTGCAAGTTGCCAAATTTGCAAAATGTCTGAAAACTGAGATGCAGCCTGTGAGCAGAGAGAAGTAATGAATAAAGACGTGCTTCTCTTGGAATTAAGCATGTTTACCATCAACATTAAAGAAAGCATTCAGCCCAAACAAACGAGCGCAAAAGGGCAAGAAAGTAACGGAGCAGAGAACAGAGGAGCATAATGATTAACAGGTCGTTTTAGCTCCTGTGGTGTCTGGACCTCTAATGATGACAATAACACCTCTCCCCGCTCGCCCGCTCGACCTGCCTCGTTAAGTTTGAGCCACATAATAGCATACATTACAAGAGCAGTCCTATAAGTGTGAGTGAGTGTCGGAGAGAGAGAGAGAGAGAAAAAGAGCAGAACCTGGAGAGGTAATGTCTCGGCCTGCCCTCTGCTTGTGCTCTCTGCCTCATAATGGCCGCCTGTGGAGCCGTACAAGACTTCAGTTGCCCTGCAGCCCATTTAAAGAGCATTAGAGGAGAGGGAAATGTCAGGGTCAGCCCACATCGGGTCACACAGTACAGAGAGTGACCAAGTATCTGTGTGTGTGTGTGTGTGTGTGTGTGTGTGTGTGTGTGTGTGTGTGTGTGTGTGTGTGTGTGTGTGTGTGTGTGTGTGTGTGTGTGTGTGTGTGTGTGTACCTCTGACATGACCAATTTGCTGTAGAATACATCTAGTTTTTAAAGTGAAATGGAGTAAGTGTGATGCTGGTCATAAATAGGCCTTGTTATCCTGGCTAATAGGCAGTGTGTGTGTGTGTGTGTGTGTGTGTGTGTGTGTGTGTGTGTGTGTGTGTGTGTGTGTGTGTGTGTGTGTGTGTGTGTGTGTGTGTGTGTGTGTGTGTGTGTGTGTGTGTGTGTGTGTGTGTGTGTGTGTGTGTGTGTGTGTGCGCGCACAGTTGCAGTTTCTTCAGTAGTGGGGACAGTGGGGGGGAAAGATGGAGACAATTAGAATTCTTTTCACCGTATATATGGCCGGATATAAAAGACCTGAAAACTTCTACTAATGGTGAGAGCAGCTCGAGGTTAAATAGCAGCTTTTTGTCTGCCTTCTGTAACAAACAATCAGATGCCGAGGTGGATGGACAAACTGCTGTGTGATCATTACAAGTCTTCACAGGGCTTTACTGAACGTATTCTCACCTCAGTAATATGGACTGAAAGGTTAAACCACCTTCCAAAAGCTCGTTGTAGTTTGTCCTGTTCTGTGGCCTGGGTTGACATTGTTCTTATGTCTTATATTTGTAAGTCTTCTTCTGTAAAGGTTTTTTTTTTTATATAGGGATAGAACTTTTTATTGAGAAAGAACTTTTACTTTAACTCAAGGCTGCAGTTGTATCGCTCTCTGTTAGTCCACCAGACCTCATTGACAAAACCACAAATGTTACCTTTCAGATCAAAGGAACACAATGTGTGTGTTTTAGGGCTTTCACACATGCAGAAACCTCCTGAAAAGCTCAGGACAGTTCCTGGAGGAGAGAGAGAGAGAGAAAGGGGAACGACATGCAGGCAAACGAGTGTCCGGGTCTGCTCTTTTTTCTGAACATTTTTCTGATATTTTCTTGAAAGATCCAAAGGGTATCAGATTTTTCTTTGCTGGTAAATTTAGCTCCAACCTCACCTGATGTTATCTCCCCCCATATCGAGCTGCGGACAGACAGTAAACCTGACACACCTCAGAGCCCAGGGCAGGCCTGCAGGGAGGCCCTATTAGCAGAAGCTGCAGAGGTCCGAGTTATACGGACGGCTGCATCTTGTATTATTGAGACCACGGCGCTCAGTATGCAGGGGTCTGTGAGTCTCCAGGGAGTCACTACTCTTTAGGGTGGTGTTAGAGAAGGGTCTGGTGAGGCCGCCCGGGTCCACAGCACATGTTTGTTGTGTTTTTAGTACTAATTTAATATGAGCTGAGGGGCAGGCTTCCTGGTCTGCTGAGGCTGAGGTCATTGTCAGTGTGAAGGCTGCATGTTTCCATCAGGATGTGCTGCTGCTGCTGCTGTGATTTATGAGCAGAGACATGTTTATTATCTCTGCTGTAGAGGTGTAGGAAGAACATAATTAAACATGTTAAATTGGAATGTGACAAACGGAAAATTATCTACATTTTAGAAGTAATACTTACGTGTAATTTTTACACTTTTATTCCCCTCAATAATTAAGTCAGGCACTTTTTAAGGAAACTAAACGGTAAATAAACAAATGAAGCATAAACAATATATGTATATTCATTCATGTTTTTTCATCTGGACTACTTATCATGCATCATATTTTGATGCATTTTTTTATTTAAGAAAAAAGAGAGAAAAGAAAATACAAAAAAAAAGCATTTGACAAGCATCATATTAAGGTTTTTTTGTGTGTGCAATATATTGCCTTCATTAGAAAGGACAGCTGAAGAGAGACAGGAAATGTTGGGAGGAGGGAGAGGGGGGATGACATGCAGCAAAGGTCGGATTCGAACCCATGGCCGCCGCCCTGAGGACGATCGCCTCCATACATGGGGCATGCGTTTAATTTGTTTTATTGGTGAATTGATGGTTTTTATGTCGGCACCAACATTTTAAAATGTGTTGGAACATTTCTCATACAGTATATGACGAGTAGAAATGATACACAACAAAATAATAAGCACTCAAATTTTGGATGGAGATGCAGAATATCTACTTTAAAATATCTTCTGTGTTTGTGTTTCTCGCTGGTGAGAAACGTTGAGTTTGCCTGCATATTTTCTCTGACTTAATCATCCTTCCTTCATAATCTAACTGTTCAAATGTCATTTTTACTGTAGGTATAGAACAGTCGTTTTTGCAGGGACAGTCTTTGGCTCATGAACCTCCTTTCGGCTTCCTCGTTTTTAATCCTTTTACAAATGTCAACAAAGACATGCGCATAAACGTGTCTGCGTCTCCTACACAATGTGCAGGCTGTTTAAACACTCAACAAGAGACAGACAGACATTGAGACAGGCAGATGCACTGAGCCGGGCCGGCCATGCAGAGATAATGTGAAATGGTTTTGTCAATGATCACTTATTACTGTTCGTCCCCTGAGAAATTAAGCGGAGTCATTACAGCGAGCGGAGACGCAGAGAGGGAGGAGGAGGAGGAGTCATGTTGATTATCAAGAGCAAATCATTCTTACTGCATGACTCCATTATGTCTCTGTCACACGACCTCGTGGGATGTCTGCAGAGTCACTGACACTGATGGGGCCGGGGGTTGTTGGGGGGGGCTTTGCATTGAGCAGAATCGATCATTATTAACGCTTAGTGTTTACCTCGTGCTTCAGCTGGAGTGTGGGTTCACTTCAGTTCACTGAATCTGAAGGGCCCTGACATAAAAACCTGCACCATGTTCATGAATTAAGGATGAATGACATATTATTGTATAAGTTTTATTGTGTGTATCCTGTTAATATTATTAAACAGCGATGCTAAGTAATACACGATTGCTTTAATAAAGTGACCTCATGAAACGACAAAAAACAAAAGTTGTAATGACATCCAACAAACAGCTGGAGACAGGAGTTTGTCACACAAGAACAATAAAATAACTTCTGTGCGTTTGCTGTTCTTATAATATTTGTAACAGGCAGATGAGTTTGGCTGCTTTGTAACTCAGTGTTTTTTCATTTTTAATTGCCACCTTGCATTACCACGCTTAAATTGGCATTCATACTGAGTTTGATGAACCTTTAACGCCCTCTGAAGTGTGAAGGCCCTTTATGTGTGTCAGTGCACCTCTAGGGGGCAGTATTATCACAAACACTGCAGGCCAAAGGTCCAGCTGCAGCCTGCAATCCTAGATAGATAGGTAGATAGATAGATAGATAGGTGGGTAGATAGATAGATGGATAGGTGGATAGATAGATAGATAGATACTTTATTGATCCCGAGGGAAATTCAAATTCATTTTTTTATTTTTATTTTTTTTGATAGATAGATAATATCCTGAAAACAACTGTAATATACACAAGCCTAATAATAAATAATGACAGAAAAACACATACAGCTGAAAGAACAGACGATAAAACAAGTGACTGAAAAATCTACACAGAATGTTTTCTGTACAAATAATTAAAAACAGACAAATATATTTTACAATGTTTGTACTGACAAACTTCTATGTTTAAAATAACTTGGTGTGTGGTTATATTTGTTGAATAAAAGACCTGAGACATGCAGCATTTAAAAATGAAACCATATCAAACTTTATGATATTATATTTGTATTATTCAGTGCAGCGTTGTAGCAATCTGTTCTCATATATTTTTTTTCTTTATCTCATTGAGAGCTCGAACAGTCCTGGAGAGGAAGGCCTTTGGAAGCCACTATGTTTGGTGCATGTTTGGCCCGTGTTAGATGGGAATATACAAATAGATTCTGTTTGCATGAAGTAGTCAATTCTCTGCCTGTGTTTATAATTAGATCTAAAACTCTAAAAAATGTTTCTGAACTCTGCACATGAAGAAACTGCATCACTTCTGCATATTTATAATGAGCAGCATTTTAAGGGGACTCTGTGTCAAGTCAGTGTGCATATAGTGCCATGCACAATCTTAAATCATTTCTGCACACTTCAAAAAATCGTTTTCATTCGTTACATTTGAAAGTTGGGGAGAATTTTTTTATTTGCGAAAAGTTATTTTTTAATTGTATTTACTGGAAAATGTCAAATCTGACTTTTGAGCTTAGATTGTTGGTAAAAATCATATCATAGAAAATTCTTTATTGTAATTATAAAATCAGTTACTAAGTGTTGTTGGTATGTTAATGTGAATATGGACACAAAATGCAAAGAGGAAACAAAATAATCTACTAAAGTAACCTTGATCTCATATGTTAGAGTTCCCTTTATTTCTTCTGACTTGTCCTCTCTTGACTCCTTCTCTTCTGTCTGCTCTTTTTCCCCTTCCTTCTTCTCTTGCTTCATCTCCTTTGGCTGCCTCCTTCACCTCTTCCTTCTCATCTTCTTGCTCCTTTTCCTCGTCCTCTTCCTCCTTCTCCTCCTCCTCCTCTTCCGCCTTCTTTCTCCCTCCTCTTCCTCATTGTCCTCTTTCTCCCTTTTCATTTTCTCCCTTTCTTCTTCCTCATCCTCTCTCTTTATTGTGTTGAAGCTCTGATTCCTGTGATCTGATTGGTTACAGGGGTGTTCACGTTCACATTCTCAGTTTCGGTGTTTGCTTATTGAGTGTTCTGTTTCAGTGGAGGTGTTTAGAGATGAACACATGCAGACTGTCAGTTTTGAACCACGTGTCTAATGAAGTGTGTTCGTCGTGTTCTGCACAAAGTGTGAGGCTGATAATGAGCTGTGCAAATCTGTGCTGACATGTTGCATCTTGTTATATTTATATGTATTATTTGTAGTGAAGAAATGAAACACTCCGTAAAGCATATCAGGAAATATATCACATCATTGTGAAACAAAAAACGAATGTGCTACACCCCCACCTTTACAACCTCGACCTCCACACACTTTCTCTCTCTCTCTCTCTACACGCCTGCTACACTTGTTTCTGTGTTGTCACTTAACCCAAAGAATGTTTTGCCGTATTGTCCAGTTAGAATATCACTCCCCTCACATTCTGGGTTAGAAAACGGGCTCTGGAGTGGATGAGGTGGCAGCAGTGTGTCGCAGGCTTAAATCCTCCCACACCACCCTGGATTTCATTTTTGCTCTGACATCTGATATAAAAATAATAAGAATGAAATGACTATCTGTGGTCAGGCAGGAACCTCCATCATATCAGAGACGGGCCACACAACACCGCCAGGACCCAAACTGATTTTTTATCAAAGGCCAATATCAGCCCGTAGCATCGGCTCTATAAGCCCCACGCTCCCACTCAGAAACTCTTCCCTGTGGGGGGGGGGGGGGGGGGGGGGGGAGATGCTTCCTTCCTGTGTGGGTGTGTGTTTTTTTTGGGACAGAGTTTTTATTTGACAGCAGTTCCAGTCGAGTAAAGACTTGTAAGAGGGGGTCGGGTACGCTTCGACTTGTTTAAACTCGAACCCCGAAAAACAGCAGGGATTAAACTTCTGTCATTGCAACCTTGTGCTGCTCTGAGGGACACACACAAACACGAGACACACACACACACACACACATACACAACCTCTGAAAATACATGCACACCAATATAACACACAACCCCTGCAAATACAACGTGTTCTCCTCAAAGGAGCCTAAACTCGTGCAGTGCTTCCACAATGTACTTGACAAGAGGTGGCAGTGTGAGTGTGTGTGTGTGTGTGAGTTGTAAAACTTTCTGTGGCCTCACACCCTGGCCCTCCTGCACCTGTGTAGCAGAGTGGAACTGAGAACAGGCTCCTCGCTGCCTCTCTGTCCACAGTTTTGATGCTTGTAGAGCAGTGGGAGTGAAGGGGCTCGCTCCACACCATTAGGCCGGGTTTGGGTGAGGGGTGTCGGGGGAAGCTCCCTCGATTCTGCCCCTCGCCTCAGTGCAAACCCCCAAACCCCCCCCCCCCACCCCCCAGGACGTCCGGGAGCTAGCTAAGGGGCCTGTCCTCTGAGCTGTCACCTGCCAACTGGAGGCCCTTAGTGGGACGAGGAGAGCAGACTGGAAATACAGAAGCAGGAGCAGAGGGAGGTGTGGGGGTGTCAGCTTCCAAATATCAAACCCTGTGTGTCCTTTGAGTGTCTCTTGAATGAGACGATGTTGAAGCAGCAAATTCTTTATTTACCTTTTATTTTGTTATGAACTTTCTTTCTTTAAAAACATATATACTGCATGTCCAAACCTTTCATGCATGAATTAAAAAAAGGCAGAGCAACATTATTTTTAATGTTAGTCTTAATGTTACTTTTAAGGACATTTAATTACAAACAACAAGTCTGCAGCACATTTCTGAAAATGAACTCTTTATCTGATTGGAAAGTAGATATCGCTGCTGGAATGCAGGCCTTATTTTGTGGCTCGTCAGATATTAAATGATGTGGCTTGTATAAAAATGTGATGAGATGTTTTTGTCTAGAAATTGTACAAATATTGATTTGTAACTTAGAAACACTTTGAATTAAACTGAAGAAAAATCTAAATATTTTTTTTCTAATTAAAACAATCAACAAGGTACAGTTAAATAAAAAAAAATCGATTTGATTTTTGTTCTGAACAAAATCACACAGTTCATGTTATAGTATACAAATGTTCATATAACCTAAAAAAAAACCCAATACCCGTGTACCACAAACCTGCAGAGATACAACAGATGAAAATGAGCCTATATGGCAACAATCTGACATATTTATACATTTATGCACTGTCCCAATTTGAAATGAATTATTACATTTAGATTGAAATCTAGCCAATGCATGATGCTAAATTTAGTTGACTGGTGATTGATCAAAAATGTCTTCAACCTGAAAAACAACATTTTGGTAATTGAAGCAGTTATTTTCCTCCTAAGTTGTTGCTTTCAGTAAAAAAAAATCACCTTCAGGGGATTCTAGAAGAGAGCTATCTTGATTTTGAGACATTTTTGCTGCACGTACTGCAGCTTGTCAGTGGGATGACTTACTGAAGTCCACTGAAGAGGCTGATCTGCAACTATTCCATCAAAACCCACTCATTTATGGTTTAAAATGGCTTTTGAATAGCTATCCACTGTAGTGACTTGTATGCATATCAAAATAACGACAAATTCCAAAAGGAGCTAACTTGATTTCACAGATTTAGTTAAAATGTTTAAATGTTTACAGCAAATAAAGGTCTGCATGCACTAAACTCAACACAGAAAAAGCTCTGAGTTTGTAAACCAAACTGATAATTCTGCTCTTACAAAACAAAGACACAAGAGCTGTGTCGACTTGAGAACTAGCTGATGACGCTGCTGATGGTTGAAAAACGACTCAATTCGTCTAAGAGATATCAGAGAGTCAATCTTAAGGGTATGTTACACAAGGTTCCACATGTTTAGGGCAAAGACGCTAAAAGCTGATTTTCCTAATTCAGAGTGAACCCGCGGGACTTGAAGCAATAGACGGACAATAGAGTGAGTATGGTACGGTCCAGTGGACCAGTTCATAGACGTTATATAAGGAGGTGTGCGACCAATAAGAGATTCATATATAAAAAGAAACAGGTGTTTATCACGCCTCTGTGCCAGAGAAGACCAATCAACCTTTATCCCCACTGAGGTACTCAGATAATATTCTCCCCAAAGAGATGACGGAGTTTTCATCTTTTTATTTAAGCGCTGGTTTTGTCCTCTTTTTATGAATCTGTAATGTTGCGGTTTGGATGTTAACTCTTCCCCGTCTTGGTCAGTAAACCTCCGCTGATCTTCGCTCGTGCAGCTGATAGATGACAAGTTAAAAAAAAAAAAAACCTCAGACTGTCACAGAGATGCAGTCTGCTTTTAGCATTGTTCAGAATGAAGCCTCCACTGAACAAATTGAAGAGAACACTTTATTTATTCTCTGGCAGTCATTTTATCGTTATTACCCGGCGAGTACACAAATGTACATGTGTTGTAATTCATTCTGAACATCCATCTGCTCAACATGAGATTTATGGATTTAGCACACAAACAGCTGATTATTTACTCCTTGATCTGCAGCTCTTGAATGAAGTAGAAATCTCCTCCTGTGAAGAAGCTGAATATAAACAGAAGCCGAACGGTTTAAGAACGGAGACCGTGTTTGTTGATTTATAATGTTTCTATGCCCGTCTATGGGAAGTCTTTAAGCTGCTTTAAATCTACGCAAACATTGTGATGCATGCAGGAAAACACGCCTTTGCAACTTGCACATTGATTTTAGGCCTTGCGTTGCATCCGTGGTGAAAAGTCTGATTAAAGCTGCGGAACTAATTAAAACTTTTAACTCCAGTATGCATCAGTGGAAGTGCTGCACAGGGTCTCTGGATCAGGACACTTATTATTTTCATTTGGCATAATAATGCATCCCAAAAAAAAACAACCATGGAAATCAAAACAAACAACAGCATTCAGAAGTAAGCCTTCCACACACTTTGCAAACACACACACACTAATAATTTAAAAAGAGAAAAAGTCACTTTTTATCTTTTTCGTGCAGGGGGAGACACTCCACAGGGCTTTTGCCTCATGAAGTACAGTGATAAGAAAATGCCAACTGAATATTGCCTCCTGTTTAATCTAATTTAAATCACAATATTTATTTTATATTTAACTTCTCTAAGACTAAATGAGACCAGGAGCCCAGTTGACGCTTCGCAGCTTGGAGCAGTAATAATTATTACTGTGAGATAGAGCGAAGTCAAGTTAATTTTTACAGCGCAGAATTAAAATTAGTCGCTGAGGGCTCGACAATCTGTACAACAGATGACACCGTCCCCAGAGCTCCCCTCTAGTCAGATAAGAAGAGTCTGCATTAAGAAAGAGGAGCGAGAGATCTGTGCTCCTCCTGCACCACGGACACATCGTGCAAAGATTTTACCAAGCAGAAGAGATAAGGTACATAATAACAAGTAAGTGTAATGAGATAAATACATTCAGAGGAAATATAAATAATTATTCTGATAACAATAAATGGAAAAATCTAAATCATACTCGCACTCTAGGTTTGGTTTTCATCTTGTAGCTGTGTGCATGTCGTCTCTTTTTCCTTTTTTTTCCTCTCACAGACCAAAGAGAACCAAGAGGAAACTTTTGATTGCTCACACTGTGGTTACAAAGGTGTGAGTGTGTGAACATGTGTGCCGCAGTGTGTTCTGGGAAACACCCAATGTAACCCTACTCAGAAATGTAAAGACTGAAATCAGTTCTAAACCATCAAAATGTACTTCTATATTTGATCATAATGATATGTTTATTAGACTGGAAGCAGCTTTTACACTGCAAAAACTCAAATCTCAAAAAGTGTAATTGTCAAATGTTTAATTTAACTTTCGATTAGCCACTTTCACCTGACAAGTCCAAATACACATCTGATTTTAAGACATTCAAAGAAGAAAAAAAGGCCTTGTATTGATTGTAATGAGAGAACAAAAATAGCTGCAAATGTGGCAAAAAACTCAGGACAATTTCAGGACATTAAATTACATTTAGATTGCATCACTGGCAGATACATTTCACTCCAGGCCTTTCTCTTTAAATATCTTAAATAAATTGTTTGTCTTGACTCGTCGGTGTAGAGAGGAGATAGATGGGAGATGTTTTCACATGAAATTAAAAAAACACTCTGGCTGATATTTGAGTTTTTGCAGTGTATTAATCGTTTAATTTGCTGTTGAGTTACTTTTTTAACATTTTTAAAATGTTTGTTTATTTTTGTCCTAAATAAAAATTATTGAAAAAAACTTTTATTATAACTATCAGTTGATTATTGGGCTCTGCGATATTGAAAAATGTGCGATAACTTTTCTTTTTGAGATATTTATTCCGATATCAAAAATACAGAAAATCAAACCAGAAAAACAATTTTGTTTCTTTGCAGTAATTAAAAACCACTTCAAGTTGCTTTGATCCAAAGAGGGGAGGAGTTTGGAGTTGATGGAGTGGATCCACACCATCTTTTGACCTCTCTCTCTCTCCGTCTTTTATATCTAATATTTATATAAAATAAAATACACATACTGTCTATACGATATAGACATTAAAATACTAATATAAAAACACCATTGTGTTCTGGAGAGTTGTGTTGAGTGTGACAATAAAAGTGAACGATTAGAAGTAACGAGCTCTGAACAGACCACAGAGTCTTAACTGTTTCACTGGACGCTGATTCACCTTCAGCTCTTTGAATTGCTTTATGTTTTATTTTGATTTTAATTAATTGTTACAACAAATCCTCTGCATTCTAAGTCACAATTAGTGAGAGTTGGTCTGTAGACACAGAGACAAACTCCTCATGAGTAACCTTACCTGATTCTGACAATACATCGGTCATGATTTCACTCTTGTTTAGTTTTTTCATTGTTGAAATTGTAATTTCCTGTTTTATTTTGTAATTTACCGTCCTCGTCTTCCTCAATTTCCTGTAATATCCTTCAGTGTAACTTTTATTGTTTCCTGTTTGTATTATAGTCTCCGTGTTCATCACGTCAAACATTGTCTGTGTGGATTTTTCTTTTTCTGTACTCTTCAAGCTTTTTTTTATTTATTAATATTAATTTGTAACTTGTTTGATTTGGATTTTTGGACACTTACTGAATAAACTTTCATTTTGCATCCTGATCTTTTGTCTGAATAAATCATTTTAATTTCTGCACGTGGGTCGTCCTCCTCGTTTAAGTCACAAACCTCGACAAAGTCTGTCTTCTGCTGCTTTAATGGAAGCCACACAGTATTTATGATTCCATTAACATGCAGATCTTCATGTAAAACAAAGAACACGTACAAATAAAATAATATTTCATCGAAACTTGATGCTGCACTTACAATTTAAAAAGTATTTTATTGATGTATGTTAGTTGTTTTTTAATTATTTAATATCCTTTTTTACTTTTCAACACTTTCACTGTCACAAAATGCAGATTAATGACACTTAATTTTATTTTAAGTCTTACCAAACTATGCAGAAGTCACACTCCCTCATGTGTTGTTTTTCTTTTTTCTTCTTTGTTTTAGTCCATCTTTTTTTTTTCTCCTGCACATCTCATCCATCTCCTCCTTTACACCCCCTGACTTAAAGTTTATGAGAACAATGTGGACATATAAAATGTTTATGAGTATTTCTATCACCAAAATTCTCTGTTTTGTCCTCTTTTCACACATTTTCTTCCCTACGGCAGTTTTTAATGCCACCTCTGATGTACGTCACTTTGGATAAAAGCGTCTGCTAAATGAATTGTAGAATTGAAGAACCTCACTTTCTCTAACTGGTGTAACTGGGAGGTTTCTGGGCTGCTGTGGAAGTCTTCCTCAGGATTCAGATCAGTAGATGGCGCTAGAGAGCTGCTGCTGTCAGGACTGTCTCTGCATTACTGTACCCACACACCCCTCACACACCCCTCACACACACACACACACACACACACACACACACACACACACACACACACACACACACACACACAGTTATATCATGCTCGTATAGTTTAAGGGCACGTGTGCAAACTGCAGAGCTTGTGAGGTTACGACGATAAACAGTCACTTTATTTATGAAACTGTGTGATTTTGTGTGTGTGTTTGTGTCACATTTTGAAGCTTGCACATTTTTTTTAAAAACGTTTTATGTCTTTAAAGCTCCTCCTCTCTTCAGCAAGTTTTCAAACCTTTAAAATCTTGAATCATCATTTTCCCTCAGTGTGCCAGCAGGCGTCCGTTGCCTGTATTTATTTAATGTTTTTTTTTTTTTTATCACATCTAATCTACAAAGAAGGTCAAATAAATCCATCTTGAAATCGTTTAGCATTTGCTTGTGCGTGCATTCTAGTATTTCTACTCCAGGAAATAATTTCATTGAAAGAGAAGTGACCTCAGCTGACTCCTCTCTCTCCTCCTCTCTCCTTCCCTGCAGCTTCCTCCGTCTTTCAATCATCCGCTTCTGAAGTGAAGGAGAGGAAAACAGCACATGTAAGTCCACTTGATTTGATTCCTTCCTCTGCATCCCATCCCTCCTCTCCCTCCTCGCTGCCTTTTGTTCTTCACCTCTTTATCTTTTCTCCATCCTTTCATTCCCCTCTGTTTTTCTTCCTATGCATTCTTCATTCATCTTTTTTTCTTTTTCTTTTAATTTTTTCCACATTTTTCTTTCCTCCTCCACCCTCAAACTCCCCCTTTCTTTCTCTTCTTCCTTCCTTCCCTTCACTCCCCCTTGTCTGTTGCCTCTTGTCCTTTCTTCCTTTTGTCCTCCCCTCCTCTATCCTCCCCTTTCTTACCCTCCTTTTCCATCCTGCATCCTCCTCCTCTTTCTCCTCGGTCCCTCCTTCCTCTCCTCATCCCCTCCATCCTTCACCCCTCCCGCCCTTCTTTTTCCTCGCATCATGCTGCTATCCCATAATCCTAAGCTCCGCAGAGGGGTCCGGCTCCCTACCCGCTGAACCCGCCCTCCTATTGAGGGTATCAAGGAGTTTGTGTGTGTGTGTGTGTGCAGTTGTGTACCTTTGTGTGCTAGTCTTTGGGGGATGGATGTGTGTGTTTGCACATGCACTGTGTGAGTGTGTGAGCCGATGTGTGTGTGTGTGTGTGTTTTCATGTCCAAGCCTGCAGCAGTGGGTAGTTTTGTTGCTTAGTAAGAGACAATGTCATCACAACTACCCTCTGAGACGTGTGTGTGTGTGTGTGTGTGTGTGTGTGTGTGTGTGTGTGTGTGTGTGTGTGTGCGTGTGTGTGTGCAGATGTTTGTTGGTTTTTAGATGATCATGACTCGTACAGTTTGCAGTTCTAGATCAGAGAACAAAATGCCTCAGATGTGAGGGCATGGAAACTGTAAAAAAAAAGGGACATTACACTCAAAGATGGTCAAAGACGTATAAATCAGGACCCTTGGGTGCAGGTGTAAAAAGCGCAATGTTAAGAATTTGGAGTAAATAAAATGTAATTAAACATAAAAAAAAAAACACTATAGGCATCATTTCCAGTCTGCAGACATACATGGAGCTACTGTTTTACTTCTGGATGTAGTAACCTCCATCGTGTCTGTGGTGATCAGTGCACGAGTGATTAAAGATATGATGATATTTAGATGATATATCAGATAATATTTTGGATACACATGTTGGAAAAAGAGTGCTTGTAATGTCCTGACCGTCTCTCCATCTCTCAGGTGTTCTTCTTAAAGCTAGTGTTCGTTGTTCATTTATTCTTGAAGAAACTGTTTTATATCGTTAAGTCATCATCACTGTGAGACATGACTGACCTCACATCAAGATGCTCCTTTATTAAAGTCAAAGTACCATTAGATAAATAACTTCTTGGTATAATAGATCTTCTTTTTTGACACTTTCTAAAAAACTATTTAGACAATAAGCAGCTTCCTTTATTTTTGATCATCTCTGCTTCATGTCGATTTATGTTGTTGTTGATGTTTCTTAGTTTTGTTTTTCATGACACCATATGCATGGCTGCCGGTAGAATAATTATTATAGTAACAATATATTTCACATAATATCATTCACTCATTGGTTGATTTCTGAGCTCACAATAATTAACATGATTGTATTTATTTATATTTACAGTTTGAAGGGTCATTAAACATTCATGACACTTCTGTAATACACCAGTTGAGCCACCGTGGAGTAGTCCTTGAGCAGGTGAATGACAGAACGATATACACACAGGGTTAGTTCAGGCAGAGCAGACTGCACACTTGGCGGCTCAGTTGGTAGAGTCGGTTGTCCCATGCATTGCATCGCACATTCATCTGTTGCCATAGAAACCATTCATCAACAGCAAACAAATATTGTTAAAAAAACAGTGAGATGTACAAAATGATCTAAAACATTCAAATATGAGCCTCTGACATGAAGTCCAATATGTCCACTCACTCACACACCAATATGTGTAAATATATATATATTTATATTTCCCTCTCTCTCTCAGTCTCTTTATATATACGTATGCATGTGGTGTATACACACACACACACACACACACACACACTCACATATGCAGTGTCATGTTGGATGAGTGGACAAAGGCGTCATTTGTAGAGGGTGTGACTGCGTTTGTTTTCCTGAATTTTGTTCTTCGTGGTGTGCCGCTGAAAAACAGTGGGGTGTGTGTTTGGGGGGGGGGGGGGGGGTGCATGGAGAGGGAGGGATTGAAGTTGAAGAAGTACGGAGTGTGTGAGTGTGTGTGTGTGTGTGAGATTGTGTGTGTGCCAGTCACCCCAGGGTGAGGGGATTAAGTGTGAGCCAATGCAGTAAAGGTTAGCGCTTGGTCTCTCACTGAGGCCTCTATCACACACAAATCTCTGAAAAGATGAAGACACACAGAGAGAGAGAGGGAGGAGAGAGAGAGAGAGAGAGAGAGAGAGTCTTGACATTACTACGGGCCCTCGGCCCGACAACCCGAGGGATGAGTTTCCACCAAGCTCATCAAGTCGCAGAGGAACTCTTGATAAAATCACCTCACAGATCCTCGAGACACAACGTAATGAGCTGAACAATTCATGGAAACTTCCTTAAATATAAAAATGAGCCAGGAGATATTTCCTTTTCCTTTTTTTTTTTCATTTAAACATGGAGGATGTTTGGGGTTTCTTTTTCTGGAGTTCATCCAGCGTGGCCGACATTTTAGGATATTTTTGTACCTCTTCTCTGTTCTCACAAAATGGCGGACGGGAGGATCGCAACGAGATGAACCACCAAGGAGGTATGAGTGAGCAGTTGCTGTAGGAGTGTGTGTGTGGGGTTGTGTGTGTGTGTGTGTGTGTGTGTGTGTGTGTGTGGAGCGCGGTTGGAAACAATGTGCAGCTGCTGGCTGCAGCTTCTTGAAGGTCCTGCTGATTTTTTTTGGGATGTTTTTTGCTAAATTCTGATTCTGTGCTGAAAACAGAGTCTAAAGTCGGCTTCTCTGAGCCGCACTTCTCATATTAAATTATATTTAGCAGTTCTCTGTGGTTTAATTAAAAGGTAAAAGATCCCATTGAAACCTCCTTTAGATTCGATCCTGTTTGTGTGATCCTCTTTCCCTTCTTTTAGTTTTTGCTGTGATTCAGAGAGAACATTTTTAATATTTCAATGAGACTTAAACTGTTGGTGCACGGATTCATCAACAGGTGCTGAAGTGAAGGATCGGTTATAATCCAGGTGTGCGCTGTGGTGGAGCTCTGTAAACTGAGATGTCTTCATCGTCAGAGAAATCATTCAGCGAGGAGACAGAGAGATGACAGCTGATATCTGCTGACTCAACTCCCTCTCTGTTTGTTTGTTGTCTTTCTTTAACTTCAGTTGCATTGTGCCTCTTTCATTTCCAATGAGTCAGTATGTTGGCCTTCTTCTGTCACCGTCTCGTTTTGACGGCCGCTCGCTCTGTGGCGGAGGCTTCGGCTTTCATTTGAGGTTTCAACGTTTTCGACATTTTTCTCTCAGTGTTCAGAGAATTCTGATATTAAATCCTCAGTTCCTCTGGCAAAGGTGACGAAAAAGTCGGCTAAAGAGTTACGGGGGACAGAGACTCAGCTGTGCTCACATGCTCAGCCAACCGGAAGTCCACATATTGTCCTTATTTCTAGTCTTTTAAAAAAAGTGACCCTTCCTTCACAGCGGCGTTTCTTCACCATGTAACGATTCTGTTACTGTCCACTCTCGCTGTTTCCTAAATTATAACCGTCCATTTTTGTAATTATTTAGTGTAAAATATTCTACAAAAATGGACAACACCTGAGAGTTCTGCTTAGAAATAATTACATTGATTAAAAAGCTATTTTCTTTTCGATCAGTGAAACAGGTTCCTGTATATCGCCCCACGACTCTGAAAATACTTTATTTTTGTAATTTCTACATCATCGCTGCAAAAAGTCGAATCATATCAAGTGTATTTGTCTGATTAGAGGTCAAAAGTTAGCCACATTCAGCCGACAAGTCCAGAAAAATGTCTTGTTTTGAGATATTACAAGTGAAAATAAACAAGACAATTGTACTTGATGCGCTGGCAGCTATTTTGACATATTGTGAGTAATATAGGTCTTATTTTTCTCTTCTTATGTCTTGAAATAAGACCTGTATCTGGAGTTGTCAGGTGTATGTGGCTTATATTCAGCATACTGAGATACTTTGGACTAGAAACTCGATACACTTGGTACCATTTGAGTTTTTTTCAGAGTCGTGAAAAGACAATCCTTCTCAGGATGATTCTGCTCACATCAACTTCAACTTTATTATTATTCTCATGAAGGCACCAAGACACAACAGATAGATGACAGACAACATCAGAAATATAAAGACAGACCGAAAACTTCATGTGATTTGAAACTGCTTCAGTAACAGAAAGGTGCATCACGGTTAAACAAGAGGCGTGCAGAAATAAATAGCAATGACTAATGAAGGTAAGACAGATAAGAGAAGCCGAAATATAACCGATAAACAATCAGGCCATTCAATTCAGAGTAAGGTTAGCAAATTGAGCTTATCAGTGGTAACAGGGATAAAAGAAGCACGCTTTGTTCTGGTGCATGCTGTAACGGCAGCCAGAGGGACGGAGCTCAACAAACAGGGGGGGGGTCAGGACAGTTAGGGGTCTGTTGAGCCTTACTAAAGACATCCTGCAGCTGAGCCCGCTGCACCCACATCACCCTGCTTACTACTTTGACCAGCTTTACTATATGGCCTTCTTTTTCTTTTACTGGCCGAAAAAAAACCAACGCCAACATCTCGATTATTTGACGACATTTCTGTCTCATCTTGGCTCGAGCTGAACATTACTGTTACAACTGTTACATTAGATTGAAGAAAATCACGTTGATTTTGTGATTTTGGTTGTCGCCAAAAAAATCAAATTTGAAAATTTCAGATTTAAAGCCGAGCATCAGTTGCACCTGAACTTTTTGAACTAACTGAAAAACGAGGTTCATTGTATTGTACATTGTCCAGAGCGTGCTTTTAAACCGTCCTGACTCGTTTAAAGTCTTAGCGTGCAGCAAGGCTCAGACACTTTTTCTTACTCGGTCGAGAAAGTGGAACGCTGACCTATTTTTTTTTTCTTGCTGTGTTGCATTGCAGTGATTCCAGCAGCCAATCACAGCTCACCCTGAAAAAAAAAAAGATGGTGGTCGTATTTTTGAATTCAAGTGAAAACGGTGAAGATGGGTGAAGGTTTGCCCTTAAGTGCATTTTTGCCACAAAAATCTGCAACCCATCGTCTGCTCTGAGCGTGCATTCGTGCAGATATTACCATTGTTGGTAAAGGGGACTCGTCCTGCTTACAGTAGGACTCCTTTACTTAATCCTGCTGACACTTGTGCTGCACAAAAAAATAAGCCTTTCAAGCAGGGAGGGCAAGTCCAAATGCACCTGTATTCATCCTCGATTAACCCCGACGATGTCCCGTAACAGCTGTACACTTTATGCACGTCGACAGCAAAACGGCATCAAACAAATATTTGATGATTTGGAGATGAAACGTCTAATTTCAAACCTAATCCTCCGCTGACATTTTCAGAGTCGAGGAGAAGAAACTTTTGAGTCGTTGAAAAATTCTTGAGTTAAGTGAACGGCTCAATCCTGAACTTAACCTGCCGTCTTGCTTCAAAGAAATGGATCTTTATGGCCCTCAGATATTTAATGTGTAGTAAAAGTGTGTCCTGCAAAACGTCAAATCTTATCCAATATAAGCCTCACTACACGGGCTGCTAAACAAATATTGTTTTGATTTAGAGATACTTTGAATTACGTTTAAAGCTTTAAAAGCAGCGGTTTATATTTCAGAGTTTTGAACTTCGTTCACTACAGCACAACGATTTAGGTCATCCAATCAGAATCTCCTGTCTATACCACAATGACACACAAACCTATGGTGACTTCTCATTCGCTGTTTCAGCTCCCAGATTCTTGAACACACCCCTCCCTCTGCTGTGAGATCGGCTGACTATGTTTTTTTTTACTTTGTCTTTTATATAATCCTCCCTTTGATCTGTGTGTTTGACTGAGTGTGCCAATCTTGTACTCTGCAAAAACTTAAATTAAAAGAAGTTTATTTGTCTAATTTCTCGTCAAAATATGTCATTACAAAGGGGCAGATGGCCTAGCTGTTAGGTCACACCCCATTTATGGAGGCTATAGTCCTCCAAGCGGGCGACTCGAGTTCAAGTCCGACTCCTTTCCCGCATGTCATTCCACACTCTCTTTCCTGATTTCCTACTATATCCTCTGTCCTAAAGGAAAAAGTCCACCACAACAAAATCTTGAAAAAAGAAAATTACACTTAATATAATCCACGTTCACCTGACAAGCCCAGAAAAAAAAAAATCTTATTTCAAGGGTTTTCTTCTCCTGCTGGTTTTGATTTGTGATTTCTGCAAATTAAGATTTTTACTTCTCTTCTTGTTTTCAATTTAATTTTGTCTATTAAGCCATGCTGTTTTTTTCTTGTTGTTGTTGTTGTTGTAAAGCACTTTGTAATCTGAAATATTGTTGATAGTAATAATAATAATAATTGTCAGTTCAGGTTCTTCGGGAGATGTAACGTCTCATTTTAAGACACGTAACTGGTCACAGTTTGCTTTCTTTGGTGGCAGCGGTTTTTGTTTATTTGCTTCTTATATCTGGAGTTACGATCTTGATCCTGAATTGTGGGGTCGATGCGGCTAATATCATGTGTGACGAGATATTCCTGACTAGAAATAAGACAAATATACTTGCTAAAATCAGAACTTGTGCGGTTCTGTTCATAAGCACAAAAGGTTTGACTCTTGAGTCATTTTTAACCCGTTGTTTGACTGGAGCCTCAAAGATCTCCAAAACTAAAAAAATCAAATCTGTCATGAAAATGCTTCATATAATTCTCTAGCCGTCCTGGGATGTTTGTATCGTCCAGGTTGCTGTCCTCTAAAAGGAGTCATAGACATTAAAACTGCCCCCTGAATCTGAAGCAGCAGACTGAATGTGGGTCAGCCGCTTTGGAAGGAAAGTTTCTCTGCAGACTTTGAAAACTGTTGTATCATTTAAACGGTGACCTCAAAGAATAAGATATATCAAAACAGGGATTACAGGCTGGTAATATAATATAAATCTTTAATGGTTAGAATGAACATGTAACAAGACACCAACAATAATAATATTTATATTAGGAGGAAAAATAAAGAGAAGAACTAATAAAATAAAATGTACATTGTTTTTACAGCTGATTTAGTTTTGATTCTGTTATTAAAAATATAAACGGAATATTGCAAAGAAACTGATTTCACTGGATGATGCATACACACACACATACATACATTTATACATAAAATGAAAAATCAATAATCTGCTGCATACTGTAACTTTATTGTGAGCGATAACGCGCTTCACCTGCAGCTTCTTCAGGTTCGTCCAGCGAATTATTGATTTATTTTTCATTGGATGTTTCTGCAACCGAGCGGCACCTGAGCACGTAGGTCGCCATGGGCACGGGTTACCCTGTCGGACATTTCTACATATATGTGATAAAGTAGGAGGGGGAATGGATAACCTTAAGCTTCTGAATGCAGCAGGTGATATTTCAGGGGATATTCAGTTATTTATATTAAATCCCTCACTGTATTGTATTTGTACTAACTTCTATTTAGTGGTCAGAGAGGGTTTTGTTCTTGCAGACTGAAATAGTCCACATCAGTGATGACTCCTCTGATCACACTCATTACAACATGAAAATATATGCCAGTCTGAATTTCTATTGAGTGCATCTGGTCCAATAAAATAGCGCTTTTATTTTATTTTATTTCTTTTAATTTGATTGTGAGATGAGCCTGCAGATGTGACGCCAGCCGTGTTTAAACCTGCTCTGTTTCACCTCCTGTTTTCTCAGGTTAAACTGTGTCAGAGTCTTCCTGCAGGCAGGAAAATCAACCTGTTGTGAAAGAGTGGTGAAATGGTTCCGTCTTGCTTGTGTTCTTAATAAGTTGCCATGGTGACAGAGCTGCAGAGCGACTGCTGTTTGAATGTGTAACAGTAAAATAATGGTCATAAAAAATAATAGTACAGCTCATTATTTGGGTTGGATGAGATCACAACAGTTTTAGACACTTTACATCTCTCCACTCTGAAAATCAAAACGGAGCGTGCTGCAGCAGGAAATCTTAAATTCAGCTGTGATGTTAATTCTCTCCAACACAGAGGATTTATATTCAGTGCTGAATATTTGTCTCGTTGGCTAAACTTTGGTAAAGCAAGTAGGAGCCTGTTAAATGTTGGAGCAAATCCTGCTCAACATCAGGAACAGGCAGAAATCTAAAATTAATGTAACTGTTATAACTTTGGAAATATATTCTTTTGAACATGTTGCTGAACTTGAAAAACTGCATGCACATCGTACAAACACCTGACTGTTGGCTGAACAGAAGGTCTGCATGCTCTTCAACACATTCACGATTTAAATAATGAAGCAGGATATGATGCACGGAGAATCTCCAGGTCTACATTTTATATTCTATGCAAAAAATAAAATGCTAACACTTTCTATGAGAGTAAAGAGCAAAGTCTGAGGTCTTAAATGTCTGGAAAAAAACTAATTTTCATTCATTTATTTTAAACCTTTTTGGGCTGATGAATCAAATCTAACATCGACAGAACGCTTACTGTCAGTTCAGGACGAGCTGGACTTTATTCCAACATTCTCAATCAACTCTTTTTTATTTTACTACACACCTGTAGTATGTTTTTATAAGTTTATTATGTCAAACTACGGATACCCAAAGTGTTAAAAACATAAACATATTAGAATGATTTTTAAAGTTATTATTGAGTTTAAAGTAACACAGTTTTTACTTGTAATTTGATTGAAAAGTGACATTTATCCATATTGATAGAACCTAAACATCCCGAGAATCCCACTGGTACTTTACATTTATCATATTTGTTGATGTTTTGAAAAACAATCTGCAGGAGTGGAAGCTGGTCATCCAGTGTCACATCCAAGTTGTGGTCAGTGTATTCTCCGTGAGGTCTTGGAAAGAGGATGTCTCCCCTGAAAAGTGTTTTCGAGGTCCAGTTTGTTCAGACATCCATCGACAGAGATTCATGCTGCGATCTTGAATTGAGACGTGGGGACAGACTGAGCTATAACTATTTCTGTTAGACGTATCCGTCGTATGACTGCACACACAGACCCATGATGGTACGGGACGAATGCAAATACTGTAACAGGCTTTTTAACTAACGCTGTTCAACCAGCTCTTGATAAAAATATACACAACCTTATGTTAACTTGGGGCGTTAGTAGCTTTGGAGGACAGCAGTAGGTACCGTAAGGGTCGCCGGTTCAAGTCCAGGTGTGGACCAAAGTGTGGAAGTTGGTCTGGTTACCAGAGAGGTGCCAGGTCACTTCCAGAGTAATACAGAGAACCAAAACCACGAGCAAGGCACCATACCCCAGACAGTGCTGCTACACATGGACTCACTATTGCACTCATCTCTCCATTAACGCAGGTCACAGGTCTGTGTTTGTGCATGTGTGGCCTATGTGTGTGAGAAGCATGTCTCTCAATAACAGAGTGTAAAACCAGAATTATACCTCAAGGATTAATAAAGTATAGTAGTATCTGAAATGTTCCAACGGTGTCAAACACTGCGTCAATCTGATGGTGATTACGATTTTTTTTTAACACCATTTAATTTAAACTAAGAATTAGAAAAGCAGATACATGTGAAAACATACACGATTTATTTAATCTACAAGTGACCACCAGGAAAATAAAATGAGTTTAGTGAAAGTATTGCTCAACAGCTGAACCGGTGAACACGCAGCCTTTGCTCGAACATGATTCCTCTGTGAATGGAAACATCTGCTCCAGTTGACCAAAGCCAAACGCTCCTGTATGAGAGGATTTACTGCTTTGTTAATTATTCACACTCACTCACTGTAGGAACCTATTAACACTAATCATACAGAGTGTGCGTCCGTACGTACGGAGACCGTGTGGATGTTTCAAGCTGCTAGTGTGTGTGTGTGTGTGTGTCCACCTGCCCACATATCCTTGACCACTGTGTAAGTGAGCCAGCGGGGGGAATGACTCGCAGCCAAAAGGCTACTCTCTCCACACATTCAATTCCCTCTTCATTAGCAGTCACATTACTTTAGATTAGCACGGAGTGGACATTTACAGGCAACGCTGACGCCTGTAATTAAAATTAATTTAAAAAGAAAGACACAAAGAGAAGTAATTACTCCAAGTGTTAAAGGTTTTTTTTTTTTTTTCCCCGGCAACTTGTCTTATCGTTATATTGCCGCGTTCTTACTGAAGGAAATAAAAATGCAAAAAAAGCGGGTGGACTTAGTGGGGAGAGAAATTAAGCGCTAGCGGTCGCTCATTAATGACTTCACCTGATTATTGGGAATGGGAAGTCGCCCGTAAAGGTTGAGTAGTTTACAATGAATTTTTTTAATTAGAGTGGATTTGCTCTGATTGAAATGAAATATAAATGGCTTCTTAAATAGCTTATCACAACCTCAGTGACTCACAAAGCCCCATCCGCTGGCTGCAAAGTTTTCTCTGACAAACAAGGAAGTGAGAGAGTGGGGAATTTAAGGGGAATGGGATTTTAGGACATTTTACAAAGTAGAGTTGAAGTTTGTTTAAATCTGGGAGCTCTCGAACATCATGCCGTGAAGTCTAACATCAACTGTTTGTTTCTGTCTTTGTGTATCAGAGTGTTGTGTATAAATACCGTCTCGGACAATAAAAAAGACCTCAATTGAATGTCTCAAATAAGCGGCAACCTCCGGGGTTGAAAAATGAAGACAATTCGAAAGTGCAAAATCCTGCAGGTAGTCGAGGGTCCAATTTAGGCTGGCTCCAGGAGCCCCGGAGGTCACAAACACACCCCATCATAAAAGCCTGTTATACAGCAGAAATGAACAAGTCTAGACTTTTAAATGCCATTTTGAATTCACAAGACGGAGACACTTATCTGTATCCCGAGTGTACCGCTGATGACTGAGGCACTTACAGCTGCAGTACCAGGGGGAGACACCAGGGGGAGACACCTGGGGAGAAACTGAGATTGACGGAAAAAATTGACTCAAAAGTAGGTCAAGTTAACCGACAACTCAGGAGGCAGTACGATTTCATTTTTAAGGTACTGGTTATCAATGTAGCATTTAATCTGAATAAGATTTCCATCTACGATCGATTAGATCTTTTACCCATTCCGTTCAGCCTTCCTAAATTCCCTTCCGTGTTGTCTGGTGTTGTCATTCGTCCATGAAGTTGAGTTTATAACCGGGACAGTCCTAGAAGTAAACAGATCTGAGAAATCAGCAGATGTGCACAAATTATTGAAAGGGTTAATTTGGTGGTAAATATTGAGGGAGTGAGGAGAGCTATGGGCTGTACTAGAAAAGTAGGGAGAGAATGAGGAGAGAGTGGGCAGATCAACAGATCGTTCTTTTTACAGCTCTGATAACAGATATCAACCACAAAAAAACACACTCATAAGCTCTAAAGCTAAACATTATACTTGAGAATAAGATCTGTTCCAGTTGTCATCATTTTTAAACTGTCATACCTTTCAGAGGGCTCAGCCATTTCTGGGGGTGGGCCTGATTTTAAGTATTAGTTGATTTGTGGATGCGGCTGTTATATGAAAATACACTTTTTAATATATATGTATTGTCCTAATGGCAGCTGAGATCGCAGCTGCCCTCACCCAACATCTCAACAAGTTTTGCAGAAACTTTCAAAAGCTCTTAAAGCGCCCTCTTTTTGGTGGACTGCCCCTTTATGTGTGAGCCCCCCTGCAGAAAATTCCACCTGATAAAAATCTGTTTAGCACCGGTTCTTTTAAAGACAAGCCACTCGACTCTCACTGTGCACCACATCTTAACCGACCCCTTCTCCTCCCCCCAAAATGCCCCCTTCTGTGAGGTGTTAGCACCACAACACACACTCTCTGCGCCCTTTAATGTGTGTGTGTGTGTGTGTGTGCAAGAGAGAGAGAGTGTGTGATAGATCCATCTTGTGAAAAAAAAGCCTCGTCCAAACCCTGCTGTCCACAATCCACTGCTCATGCCACTCTATCTGCTAGCACACACACAGCCTCTGACTGCGCAGCCTGCTCTGTGTAGATAAGCAGTGCAGTTGTGTAGTCAGTGAAGTATACCTGCAACCGGAGAGAGGGAGAGATTGATATGTACATATATATTTACTCAGAGGGAAGAAAGAGAGGGACGAGCGGGGACAAAGAGGAAGAAGAAAGAGAGAAAGGTGCTTCCGATGTTATCTCTAAGTGAATATTTACTTCTCAGTGTGAAATATTCGCCTGCTGCTTCTCAGTGTGACAGCACACACACACACACACACACACACACACATACTCTCTCTCTCTACTTGCTTACTGCCAGGAGCCACTCGAGTGTGTGTGTGTGTGTGTATTTACAGTTGATTTTCAGTTGATTTTACAACCTTTTATTTTTTTATTAATCAAAGCATATTTGATCACGGTGGAAGTCCTAATCTCGCCCAGTGCGGTGTGAAAACATTAGGAAAAGATTAGTTTTTCATCAGGAAGCAATCAAGCATGGAGCTGGCTCTTTGTAGATGAAGCAGGGGAAGCTACAGGTACAAATCAGCTTTTGGCAGGGACAGTTAAAGCACTGATCACTATTTGATATTAAGGGAAGGTGCGGGAACCAGGAGAATGCTGCCCAACATATATCTGCCTTCTAAGAAAAAAAACTGCTTTTCATGGTGGAGTTTTTTTTTCTCTTCTTCTCCGACATTCACTCTGACTCAGAAAGAATGTCATCAAAAATTGTATTAATTATTTTTAGGTAAAGGGATCAAAGAGGTCATCAGGTTTCAAGAACAGGCGACGCTCCGAAAGTACAATTCAAAGTGATAGGGTTGTAACGTGATACAATTCAATAATTATTTCATGACCGTACAATACAATAACAAATGGATATGAAATGAAACACACATAGCAGCCTCTGCCATTTACCATTTACTCCAGTCTTTACACATGTAGCTGCCTCTATGTTATATCAATACTGAGATACTGGTGATAATTTACCATCGTCTAAATTAGGCCCTGACCAATATGGAATTTTTTAGGGCCCATATATCGATATTAGGGAGGGACAAAAAGCCATACCGATTTCTGGCCGATATCTTTCTTAGATCTATCTTTGATCTTTAGAGATAGATATAGATAAACAAATACATTTATTGTTGAAGAGATAATGAAGACAAGAAGGCCACTCAACTGGAAAGTTCTGAGCATGTTCGGACATCACTGCTCAACACTTTGATCATTTCTGCTGTTATCCATATAGCGCCCTCTGCTGGTGAAAGAAAACTGCTACTGTAATACAACAAAACTTAAATTAAATGCTGTTTGTCTGGTGAATAAATCCAGTTATATCAGCGCATATCTGTGATAAAATTAGCCGATACCGATAGTCACGTAATATGCTAATATCGGCCGATATTATCGGCTGACCGATCAATCGGTCGGCTCTACTCTTAACCACTAACAACGTTTGAAATCTTGTACGATACTCAAAACTATAAGTGCTGAAAGACGACACAGTGAACCTAAAGTAACACTGGAAGAAAAAAACCTGTAAGTATATCATTTGTTTCGTATATCTTCTCTCACTCTTCAGCTTCCAATCGTCAAACTAGTATTTCTTGAGCTTTTGGTTTGTGAAGGTCAGAAAGAAATGAATATAAGTTGTCAGGATGACATTGAAGAAAGAACACAAAGATTGGTATTCATCAGACAGTATTTTTCTTTTCTTTTTTTAAGCTAAATGACATTTTAAGAATGTGAGGGGATAACAAGGACAATTCATATATTTTCCCCTGTTATTAATTCTACTAAAAGATGTGTTTGAATGGAAAAAAAGAACAATGACAGTAAAAATGTGCACCAGATGTTTTCTTTTGTTGTGCATTAGCCAATTTTGGATTTGACGGGTAACTAAGATTGATTTTTTGGCAAGATGAATGCTGCGTCTCTGTTGGTAGCGTCAGACATTCCTGCAGCTAACGTGGAAAGAGAAGAAGAGCTGGAACACTTGTCTGAGAGAAACATAACTCAATGAAGAATGAATTTCACCTGACAGTTGTGGAAGTCAGCTCTAATATTCTTGCACTTACAGCTTTTTAAAAGTGCCTGAGTTTGATGATTTTAGCAGGTTTACTGTGACAGCACATACTGTTGAGATAGAAGACCTATCACAGTTGGAAAATCATGAATTAAATACAGAAAAGTTGTTCCTAAAGCTGCTTCAGCTTTGACAGTTGGACATTGGTTGCCTTTATATATGATCGAGAACGTGAAGTAGTTCAATTTGATAACATACATCAGCAAATCGTCCTCATATGTCTTCACTTAACGAAGCAAGCGATTCAAGTTTCGAGGAAATGTCATTGGTAATGAAACTCCTACTACTAAAGAGTAGGCAATTAAAGTAGAGCAAGAGAATGAATTACAGAAAAAATCAATAGTGCAACATATTACTGACATATTACATATACTGAAAAACATGCTAAATGTTCACTGACAACAAGTTAGTAAGCCCTTGCAGGCTTCATATTTTGAACAGTTACGACTTTGGTGTGATGACGTCGGTCTCACCTTTGAAAGTGAAACAGTGTGTTGTAGTACTTGAGATTGGTCACAAGACCATTCTCAAGACCACTTATTGAAGGTCTCAGTCTCGCAATTGAAATAATTTTACTCGGTCTGGTCTCGGTCTCGGTCTGGCGGACTCCAGATTGAGACAGCTTTTCCAATATCGCGGCCGACATCGTTGGGCTTTAAATCGCCTCTTTGGAAACCAATGGGTGACACTATTCAATCTGCACAGTCCATTTGAATCTTTAAGAAAAAGCTAAAGACCAAGCTCTTTCATGAACATCTACCCACTTAATGATCTTGACAATGATGACTAGTAGTAGTTGTTGATAATGAGAAATTAACTTTATTCATTTTTTTTAAAGTGCCTTGCCCTTGGTCACTTCCTGTCAGCTCCTGTGTGTCCGATCTGACCTAAAGCTGTTTGTTTGCACTTACTGATGTTTCCTCCTCTCTAGATATTTGCTTGTGTCGTTCTTATTCACTTATGTATGTCAATTTGGATAAAAGGGTCTGATAAATTAATTATTGAAGAATGTCACTGAGACTAAGTCCATGTTTTATAGAGTTGTTCTGTTTCTTATTTATGTTGGGACTTTTAAACTCTCAAAATGTAAAGCATGCAAACCCTTCAATATAAAAGTTTGGACTGTTTAATAGCCTTGATTTGTCGCTGAAAAAACAAGATTTGATTTTGTTCTCACCTTCATTATTATGCTCTTAAGGCTTTGAGTAGTTTATATATTTGAAGGCTTTAATGAATATAATGTGCCTAATTGTAACACATTTCTGAAACTTCTTTGGGAAACAGGAACGTACAGGATGTCCATGTGTGAAAACAATGTGATAGCAGTGATCATAAATCAAAGCATGTATTACAGTTTTGTTCAAAATGCATTCTTCTAAATAGTTCAGTGCCAAATAAACTTCATCTTTAATAATTTTCTATCATCCATTCGGCTGTAGAGATATTCATTAACTCAGCAAATTGTTCCCAAACCGATATAGGGCCAAGCAGTCAACATCATCATCATCATCCTCCTCATGTGATCCCCCTACAGTATAAAGTGACAGACACAGTGATACACAGCCGACGCTCTGAGTGGGGGAAAGTTATTTCTCAAGGTCAGCCGTGTTAAACAGAGGCAGGGGAAAAAGTGCTGATGCATCACTCTGAAAGCGAAACACGCCGAACCTAATGCAGACTGCCGGCTTTTTGTTTACTGATGTTTTGATTAAAATTCATGGAAACAAACAAAGCAACAAGGAGCCGGCTTTGAACAGCGCCTGCAGGAAAGCCTGTTCTCCAGCACCTCCAATATCCTAAGATAATAGATCTGATTCCAGATGCATTTTACCATGTTGTGTGTGTGTGTGTGTGTGTGTGTGTGTGTGTGTGTGTGTGTATGTGTTTGGTTGGACGACCTCTCTCAAATCATGTTATTATGTATTTATGCGTGTGTGTCAGACAGAGCTGTGCGTGAGTGTCTACAGTTGTATCGTTTGCTTTGCACTAAGTGTCGATGAATAATGCCTCCACGTTTTTGTGTCTAATCTAACGTCCACATGGTCGTGTACAATTACGGTATATCCCACACAAACTAATTTTTCTTTTAAAATCAAAAACTTCATTTTGCAAGTTAGGCAGTTTGTTTGCATTTTTTTGCAACAAAGACCAAACTGTGGATTTTAACAATAGACTGTAAATAAACATGGATGAAGCCTCAGTGATGACACCCATTGGAAACTGAAGGGGGTGCTTTAAGCCCATCCATGCCCGTCGCCATATTGGAAATGTTCTCTCAACCTATTTTTCTGTTGACCTAATGACAGGGAAAGAGTTGGAGTTGAGGCGGATCTCAAGCAGCTACACCGTGGCCGCATGAACAACTATCACCTTCATGAAATCAAAACTGGATGACTTATCAAAAAACTCACACCCGTGTACAGAGTGTGCTGATTAAGACATGAACTATTCAGACCAATTTAGTTTTTTGAATCAGGCTGCAAATGCTGCTATAAAAATTGACTTTTTTGAATGGGTGTGTATGTGACTAATGGGGCATCTGCAGCCAGCCTCAAGTGGACACTCCAGGAACTGCAGTTTTTTTACACTTAGGTATTGATTTCATTTTTCAACACAGGAGGTTACCGCTTGACTTTAACACAAGTCCTGCACCTGACAAGGCAAGTTACCGATCATAGTTTAGGTTTGGCCCCTGACTAAGTGATGAATGCCGCTGTTTCTATGTTTTGTTCTGCCCCTAGTGGCAACATTTTGAAATATGCATCTTTACGTTAGAGCCTATCAACCTGTAGCAATAACCAACTGAAATACAAAACTATTTGAAACGTATCACTCAGAGGGATCGTTTGTGACCTAAAATCCAGAATAGGTAATGAAAGCTCTGTGTCGAATACACATCCAAAGATCCATCTTCTCATCTCTGGCTTGTTATGAAACAACACTCTGCAGTAGCTTACAAATCATGTGTCAGATTTTCCCACGTGGATTCATGACAGCAACCTTGTTTAACTGTCGGGTGTTTCTGCCTTTTATTCTTGTCACTGAGCAGCTTTTCACTCGTCTTTTATTTGTCTTAAACATAACACTCTTTAAAAGTCTGATTGTACAGTTTCTCTTTGTCACTCTCGTCCCTCGAGGTTTGATGAATTCATCACTGGATCACACAATGAAGTTGAAAGTACTTCTGTTTAATTCAGTTCTCAGCTGTGACATAAAAGAAAAGGAGGACAAAAAAACTTGACACATTATATTTTTTTACACTGTAAATGAGCTTTCATCTCCATGTTTTTGTACGTTTGCTGAGTTAGCAATAAACTTGTGAACGAGCCCTGCAAGCAAGGGACAAATGTGTCTTTCTTCTCATGCATTTTTCTGGACCTTTTAAAAATCCATCTTCAGGTATATCTTTCTACCCTGGGTTGTGTTTGTATTGTACATTTGCACATCAGCAAAAATAAAGTATCAGAAAACCATTGATGCATGGAAAATAGGCTTCAAACTTTCATCTGCAGAAAGTTATTTTCTGAATTTTTCTGAATAGTTCTTTGAGATAATTAAGTGACTAAAATAGATGCAAAACACATTTCCACTGAAGAACTGATGAAAAGTCAATATTAGCTCAAAATGTCATCTCGCACCTCTGTTCTGCATCTGAGTAGTCGATGCATCAGGTGAGTGCTTCCAAAACTCAATCAAAACTAATTTCACACATAATTACCCATATCATTACAAAGACAGTGTGAGGAGGTGCACAGAGGTCTGTGAGATATGTCTTTGAATGAAATGGAAGCATCCAATGAACATCTTGAGTCTAAATCAAGCAAAAGATGAAGCTACAAATGAAGCTACTAAAAAAAGGTTTCATGTTATATCATTTAAAAGTGACACAGGCTGTTGAAATAGATATGATATTTAAAAAAACATTCAAATTAAACCACAAGCTTGGTTGTGTTGTATTTATTTCACACATAATGTTTTACATTAAAATGCAAGGTTAAAGGAATGTTCATCATCGAGTATAGCTGAAAAGTGCTCGGCCAGATCAGGAACTGACACAGCAGAACTTCTGTGAAGTATTTGGTGATTAAAAAAACACAGCTTACATGTTCAGCTTTGATAGATTATCTGTTACTGACACAAATCAGTAACTAGATATCCAGGCCAGCACTCAGCTAGCTTGCGTTTAAGTAATCAAGTGTTTCAACGACCCTTGTCTCTTAATTTGCTGCAAGCCTTCCCTTTATAGTCGAGCACTTCTTCACTATATCGGTTGTTTTATTTTGGACTCTTCAAATCTTGAGCTTATCTTTTTATGTAGTCTCTAAAACTGAGAAGCAAAGGTTCAAGATTCAGGTTCAAGTTTTCACATTCTGAAGCCAATCATTTATTTTCCTAACAAGTAAATCAACTGATATAATATGAACATTTTTAAAAAGATTGCTCTTATTATCTGACCCCAATGGCCCCTTGTGTTTATGATTGTCGTTTGTGGTCATGATTTATGGAGAATAATATTCATTTTAAAGTTTTACTTAATGTGTCATGGGCTGTCAGATTTAGTCGACTGATCACTTGAACCTTGTTCTAGTTGGCGCCAGAATGACTAGTCTGTTACACGCATTATTCATATTTGTATATGTTGGCCATCAATGCTAATGTCTAAGCTGTAATGCAGCTGTCCACCACTATACTGTAGCTGTAGCCCAAAACTGCCGGTATTTCTGGTTAATGGGCCTTCTCTTCTGGCTCTACTGCCCTGATGTAAACAAGGGCAGTGGACGTATATTACATCTTGTAGGAGCAGCAAGTCTGGTGGTATTTTGATGTAGAAAATGGAGATAAAGTTGTATATAGGCTGTGTCAGGTTAAGGTAGGTAAACACAGAGATGACCGTTGGGGGCCTGTCGGAAAGAGTCGGTGGCTCTGGTCGGAGGATGTGAACAAAATCGTTTCTTGGAGGCTTTTTTGCGACGATTCAACATGTAGATTCCAGTTAGGGAGAGAAATCACTCTGATTGGCTCTCAGCCAGCGTCTCAGGGCACGAGAAGTGAAACCAAAGTGGTGAAGGAAAACAAACAACAAGTCAAGAAGGTGTGCAGAGAAGTCTCTTCTAATGTAACACCAGTCGCCTTATCTTTGGATATTTCCCCAAGTCAAGGTAATTAGGGAAGCGTTGATCACAAAAATGATAAACGAGTGTACGATCCCTGCTATTTGTATATCCTTGAGTAATTGCCTGTTGCTCATGTGCAGAAACGTACTGACAGTCGGCTGCTATTAGTTTTGGTGTCTACAGTGCAACATTTTGGCCCGACAGTGGCGATCAAAAAACAAAGAAGCAGTTTTGTCTTTTGCTTAGTTGTCTTTATTACTAACCCCTTTTTCACTCTACAGCCAAAAGTTGTCATTCTCTCTTCCTCTTTCCATTCCTTCTTTAACAGTCAGAGATAGTGTCAGGATCAGCTTCAGTTTCCTATCTCCTGATTCAGCCCAACCCGGGACACATGTTTAATTGAGTATGCAGACTTCCCATGTGTCTGTCTTGTGAGCGCTCGTGTCAGCACAACCCTGTCAGCGTTCCTGTACCAGTTTTTTTTTTCTTTTATAAAGCAGCAGTCTTTCTGTATCAATATTGGCTCTGGATGACAGCGGGACAGCTGCAGATTCAACATGTTGACTTTTTTTCTAACTCTAATCTAATGCAAATGTAATGCTAATGTGGCAGCGCTGGTGAGCCTAGAGGGACTCTGGAGGTTTGATGCTGTCATAGTTTAAAAAAAGAAAAAAAAAAGTGCCAGTTTGGATGATGCTGCTCTTGCTTTTATCTGATTGACATTAATGTACCCTACATGGTCTATTAGAATCCATTAAATACACACATATGTATATAACTGCTTCACATACATTTTTGAACCTCCAATCTACACATGCTATAAAGGTTTAGGGTTCAAACCATCATGTTCCTCCATGAATTAAAGGTTTAACTATACACCATGATTCGTAAAAGTAGAGCATGTTGAAGTTTTCACATTTGAGTTTTAAAAACCGCCTCATTACCTTTGATAACAGCAGCCCATGCATACTTTATAATGATGCACCTCCATTTAAGAGAGAGAAGGGTATTTGGCACACACATTTAGCAATTATTCACAGACTGAAATTTGGCATATACACATGTGTTAATTATGAGTGCTTTTAGCTATAGCACTATCAGAGTATTAGCATAATGTCTCCCTAGTGGCCATTTTTAGAATGGCTGCCAGAACTACTCCAGGGTCTGAGCGGTCTCGTTTAAAATGACCATAATTAAACTTCACGAGAAGTAATCACCATGATGAGTGAATATGATGAGGAAGAGAGGGAGAGGAAATATCCCTGTTAATTTCAAAACTATGACTATTATGAGAGTAATGTCACATAACACATAAGATATAACTTCTACGATGTCTGTCCACACAGCAGTTGACAAGTACAGCCCAATGAATTAGATTAAATAGGTTTTATAATGAAGATGGATTAATTGTCATTTCATCACATAAAGTGTTCCGATTTTTGACCACGTCCAATTAAGTGCCACAAGGTCTTAATTATCACTCAATGAACACACACTTCATGTTTCAACAAAAAAGATAAAGCTCATTATGGGATTGCAGGCAGACAAATGAGGTGTGATTTAAATCTTACCCACTTATCTCTTTAATCCTCCAATAGATTCCAGCAAACAATACAGATATTCTAGCAAATGATTATTAAACCAAATTACAAAAGGTTCAGAGGCGTTAGGACTCAAACTTCAGCCTCACTTTTCACTCAGTGCTTTCTGGTGTGGGACAAACAATCAAAGCCTGACTGATCAGGTTAATATTCAGCAGATGTCTGTCTATAAGGAAGTATTTGACATATTGTGATCACAGGCCCGGTGTAAAGCAAAAAGCTAGTGTGCACTACAAGTCAATTGGGCTAATTTTGGGCCCGATTCCACCTCTAGACAAAACTAATAAACAGTTCAGATTTTCTCGCTGCTTCAAAAGATTATTTTACAGACTTTTCTGTGGTCTGAGATGTGTTAAGAGTGATCCAAAATGCTTGAAAAGTGTTGGGGCTGTACTGATTTGAAATCAGTCAATAATAAACATCCAGTATCTGATCTGATCTCCTGTTGTATGGGGGGAACCACAAGATCAGTAGAGCATACGCTCTGGTGAAATGATAGCCGGTTGGTAAGCGAGCTGGCTGAAAAAGGCAGCACAATTTTTAGAGCCCATATTCACACTGCGTCTACAACGTCATCATGTGGTTTTCTCTTGTGAATTCTTCAGTATTGTCAATTGCTCCACCTGTTGTTCGACATCTTTGTTCACTCTAAGGTCAAGTTGGTCGGTGAGTGGATTAGGGGGTTTGCGGTTTTTAGAGTCAGGACTCCAGTTGTTGGTGATTGGATCTGTTAGTATGTTGTGTCCTTTTTTAGTTCATATCGTTGCTCTCCGCACTCTATCGAAATACAACTGTTGAATCTGAAATTATTTGTTGTCTGAGTGGTCGCACTTTCAACCTCTGTTAAGATAGTGTGGTTCAGGCTTAAGTTTAGGTAGAAGTGTAAGGATGCTGATTTAAAAAGTAATCTGTTTGGGCGCCATTGGTCGAGTGGTTGAGGCTGTGGTCCTCGAGGTGGGCAGTCTGGGATCTGATCTGACCTGTGGCTCCTTTGCCGCATGTCATTTCCCCGCTCTCTCTCCCTGATTTTCTGATCATACTGCAAATGCTGCTGGAAGCAAAGCTTATTCGTTCTTATGGACAGTCTTAAGAAACTACTTTTACAATAATCAGACAGGAATGTCTGTTTTCAGCAAATCCGGCATATTTGGCTTTAAATGTCAAGACCATTTATCAAATGAAGTAACAGAGTGCTCTTATACAAAAACGTTATGACTTTTTCAACCATCAATCTGTAAATCCATTCTACTTCCCAAATGGACTGACTCAGATTTGAATTTGGGAATTAGTCTGAAATGTGTATCAGAGTGGATATTTCCTGGTGAGCAGACGTGTGAATGTGGCTGCTTCGCTCTCACAGACGTCGTCTCATAGCGGAGAAACCATGTCGCTCTGCTGAACCTCGACCTTGGACATCATTTAAAGCAAAACTATTTTTCTCCTACTTGTAAAAATAAAACTCATCTGTCTTTGATATGTCAGTTGAAGCTCAGAAAAAGGTGACCCACAATGTTGCAGATTAAGCAGTTGACAGTTAAAATCAAATCCTAACAGCTTACAAATGCTTCAAAATGATCCTCACAGGCAACTCCAGATATATACATCAGTGTGCTGCAAACGTCCTGTATTAATATTAAGAAAAATGTACAATCCAATAAAGTAAAAAAAGCAACAAAAGCCTGGCTTTTCAGTGTTCCTATGAAAGATTACAGAAAGACTGCAGAGGAGATTATAAGCCCCACGTTAGCAGCAGATAATGATGGTGTGAAATCAAAGAGTTGCTTAATGAAACGAAGGTGCACCAGATTTGTATCATCACACCTTAGCAAAGCGTCTGCACTCTGCCAAGTATTCAGGGCCAAAATAATTACCCTTAAACAAGAAAGTAGAAAGTTTAAATTCCTCCCTCCAGGAGCTGCTATAATGACTACATGATATGGTAATTAAAAGATGATTAAAGATTAGGAGTTTCGGTAATTACACCTTTAACTGAGCTAATGGAGCAATCAGAGGAAATTTCAGATTGTGAGGGTTTTTTTCTGCATTTCTTTTTGAGCTCGCAGGCAGTATATTTCATTTGAGTTTCATGTTTTTTTCAAATATTTATTTCCAAGAGTTTGAGCAAAATGGAAATCAAGAAAAAATCAGTGTATTTAGAAAGTAAAATTCATCCAACTCCTACAGCACTTTGCTCTTTTTGCATATCTTCAAAAATCAAGCAGAGTTTTAGATTTGCAAAAGTAACTACCTACACACACACACACACACACACACACATACACACAAGAATGCACTCACAAAAGACCTCCACTCGAAAGGCTAGATAAACAAAGATGTCAGCCAACCACAGTCTAGTTTAGGATTTATATGGATGAAAGTCTATCTCTCTCTTTTACTCTGTCTCAAATACACACACACACACACACACTCACACTCTCACACACTTACCTCATATTCTCTGGGTGTGGATTAGGCCTTGTCCGGTTTAACCTTATAAAGCTCCATGACAGGCTGCTAAAGGCTTTATGTCAGGGTCTAGCCTGTAAAACTCTACTTGACATCACTAACACACACACACACACACACACACACACACACACACACACACACACACACACACACACACACACACACACACACACACACACACACACACACACACACACACACGCACATAGGCCGGGAGACGCATGCACAAAGACATTGATTAGCATACATAAGACACAGTCACACACACATTCATTTATAGACACACACACACATACGCACACACATACACCCACATATTCCCACACACACACACTGTCACGTTTAAGGTTGCAGGCATGATGGAAAGTGACACGGTGAAGTGCAAAGTCAAGACCAGTTTTCCACCCATGGGTGGGGCTTACTGAGCCGAGTTGATTTGGGTATAAAGCTGTTTTTAGGGCGTACCGTTTAAGTCATGTCAGTGTCATGCTAACAGATACAGAGGCAACTGTCTACTCTGGTTTTGCCGTTCTGCACATTTTAATGTGCTGTCACCGAGGTGTGTTTTCAGAAACGGAACAGTCCAAACAGCTCAGAATTGTCATGTGTTAGGTGAAAACATTACATGAGAACACACACCAAACATGCTTTGGAAGCTTTCTGAGTCTTACAATAGGCTACCTGTAGGTGGCATGAAGAAAAAAAAACACAACATTGACATGTAAATCATTTTCAGGAGGATTTTCATAAAAAAATAGATGTTTCAGTCACATTGGAGCTAGAAGATTTGAGTACCACCCCCTTCATGTTTCTTGGCATGCCATTCATTTGGCGAGCTGCCATTCACATGCCCATTGAGTTGTGTACATGAGTTTGTTAGTAGGGGAAAGGATTACATACAATAAGGTCCTCCCAATGTGCAGGAGCTCAGGCCTCAATATTATCTCAAGTGAATGTTAATGTAGAATAATATATTTACTCAGGGTCTCTTTTGGGTTTCAACCTTGAGTTACATGCATATCCCAAGAAATGGCTGTTACTACGGATGTGTTCATTGACAATTTAGGTGGCTTGATGCAGTTGAGTTGTAGCTAGCATACTAGCATGGATCATTAGGAAGAACCACTTAGTGTGATGTCACTGAAGTTTGTGAACCCTCCTTTGAAGTTACGAGTATGGCATTTCGGTCATCGCTGTGTTTTTTGGAAACACAAGTGACCATATTTGCACAATAAAATTATCTTTCTGGTTGACAGGTAGCTGTGGTTGCAACTTGTAAACCACAGATAGCCCTGCTATAAAGTCTACCCTGATGTATATCATCATCGTTTTTCTTCAAAGAGACATCATACGATATCAGACTTGAAATTAGCAATTTAGACCATAAATGCATTACTTGTGTTATCTTGCTAACAGCAAAAGCCAACAACTTCGAAAAGGCCCATTTTACATTTGGTTTCACACAGTCAGATTCAACTTTTGAAACCAGACGGATCACCCCTGCTGGCCATGAGAACCACTTCAGGTTTAAGGCCTTCTTTTTCAAACCAGAGACTTTGTTGGATTTCTTTAACACTCTTAGAGCCTGGAGCCAGTTCAGACAGCAGCACAAATTAAGATGAAAGCATAGTTTTTTGAGACATGTGAGCAAAAACCAAAACCAAAGCTTATCTGCTTATATCTGTCAGACTGAAAGCGGTTTAAGAGATTGTGTTCCTACAAAACCTGACATATAACTATATAAAAATAAATAGTAAAATATATTTGTTCTTTGAAGTATATTGTCTTTAGACTAAAGATGCTTCAAAAAAAATGCTTCTGAGTTGTCACTGAGTATTTCTTTGTTTCTGTTATTTTGTTATCTGATGAGATTTACCAATGTCTTTTCAGAACCTCAAGAAGCCGGGTTTCACCCACACCACCCTTTGTGTTGCATACTGTACATGCAGGAGCGTTTGTGGTCTGAATGCAGGCCTAAGTTGCAGGGATGGCAGGTATTCCATTTACCAATGACCCTGAAACTAAATAATGCACTTTCTGTACATTTATATAAAATTCCTGCCCAGCTACTTTACAGAAATGTTGATATTGGTCCATTCTGAAAAATTCTGTTCAGCTGTGAGGTATTTAGAAATTCCTGCTTTGTACATGATCAATAAATGTCTTCTTCTGAGTGGTTCAGATACACCAAGATTGTGGTCAGATTAATGAAAAGAAAGCTATTGATTGTTCGTTACACATGGTGCAAACTCTCCTTTATGAAAGTCAGAGTTGTCAAACAGAAACTCTGCCTGCCCTTCCCTTCAGCCTTGATACATAATACGTTAAATACTTCTTGCATTCCACACACTTACATTGGCATGGGACATATCATTTTGAAGTATAAAATTCTCCAAGTTGATATTAATTATCAAAAACTTTGTGACTGGATTGAACCAAAGGATGGACCCTGTAGAAGTGTTTTCAGACAATCTTCTGGGAATGTTTTTCTTTTTTTTTTTAGGGTAAGCTGTATATGATAGTGCCACATTTTTTCACCGACTTTACCCCAACTACTTCCCAAAATATTCTTGAAAATTCAACACTGCCAGATTGAGGGATTGCATTTATATAGCACAATCTGTGAGTAAATGATGGTATATGCTCCCAAAGAAGGCACAAGTTTGTCAACTTAATTTTCAGAAAAAACATTATTTATTTGTGGTCTCCAGTACAAGAACTACACTACCCACAATTCTAGAGTGTCACAGCCATGTCTCTGATTGGTTGAGCCCATGAAAATGTTTACCTGCCTATTTCTCTGTTTTTTAATCATATTTATTGGCACAGAATCAAATGTTTTATAGTCTCGAGTATTTGGGTATACCTGGTTGTCTTGGGTCCAGAATAAATAATGTTGATATCTGGATTTTCTGAAATGGAGGTTCGAAATGGGGAAATGTACTTCCAAAGCCAAAAATGTGGGTGGTAATTGTTGAGCTTAATTCTTTCCTTTACTGTCAAAAAACCTTTACTTGGGGTGCTGGTTTAGCTCATTTATGAGGTTGCACGCATGATGGGAAGTGACACGGTGAAGAGCAAAGTCAAGACCACTTTCCCACCCGCAGGCGGAGCTTAGTGAGCCCAGTTGGTTTTGGTATAACTCTGTTGCTATAGGCCGTACTGTATAAGTTATGTCAGTGTCACGCTAACAGATCAAGTCATACACTTGATCCTAAAGTAGTAATACAAATATGCTTTACATTTTGCTACCATAATGTTAGCTTCCTGGCTAATGGCTGAGCTTATTTGTTATTCTGAACTGAGCCGCCTAGAAATGTCACCTGATGTCAACCCATGCCTTAGACCTTTTCCATTGCAGCAAATCCTTATTTACCATAACCCTAATCAGGAATGTAATCGGAGGCCTGAATACCTGATATTGGACCCCTCCAAGCGCACCATCCCTGACATAACAGTCAAGAGGGTTGGTTTTGAGTAACACCGTTTTTGGGGGATCTTTCTCCCCACCCCTGGCAGTGCTGTTTGTTTTTTTAGTTTCACTACTGAGCTGTATATGAAATATGACTCGTCTTCTAATGGGCTCTTATCCTGAAGGTAGAGACATCTTACTTGTCAATGTCATGTTTTTTTATACACATAGAGCATCTTGGTGAAGGTGTAAATGATGTGGTGTAAATGTGATATTGGACAGAGCAGAGACAGGATGATTTGTGTGTGCGTCTGTGTGTCTGAGGTGAGAAGTCATTTTTTGCCCGTGCTCTCTGCAGAGTCTGGACCTGTTTCCTGACTCTAACAGCCGCCAGTCATGGTGTTTGTAGAGTGAGATGAGCATGAAATTGCAACCAGACATGTCACCATATCCCGGCCCCGACATGAGCACTCCTGAATACTAAATCTCTCTCTGTCTGTAACAGGTCTTTATTTCATTTTTAACAGACTGCTGGTGCTGACTGACTTTGATAGAATCATAAAAAACACAAAGACATTTGCATGTACAATCCCTTCAGTGGTAAATAAGTCACTCTTTTCTTTGCTTTAAAGTTATCGTTGCTAATTTATTTAATACCTTTGTGTGTTAAAAGTCAAGGATATTCCGTGGAATAAAGGAACAAAAAAAATCCCTTCTCAGCAGTATGCTCTGGATTAGACACAGCTATGATAAGAAGGCGTCAATAGAACTGATGTGTGTTGAGTTTCTTCGATCTCTCGGTTGCCTGTTGAATAACAGAACACAGATCCGCTCCAGAGCTGTGGGAGACACTTTCACATGTTCAAATATGAAACTGATCTGTGTGATATTACAGGAATATGGGAACAAAACATGTTTTATTTTAACTGAACGTTCTCTTTAAACAGAAGAAAAATCATCTCTATCTGCTCACAGTCGTGTCAAAATAGACGGAGCTCTGAGGCTCTGATTAAGTTCTCCTCGTGTGAATGTACTGTAGATTAAAATGATGCTTTGTGTAATGTAAGATGAGAGTTAAGATAATAGGATGTCATGCTAACCGTGCTTAATCGCTATATGAGACTTCCTGCATACTAAAAGTGAAGTCGGACTTAAAATAACTTTCCACGTTTTGAGGTATTTGCTCAGCGATAATCCAAACATTTGTGTGACAAGTCTGTAAGTGCCAAAACATTGTGCTCTTTTGTCTTCTTACCACACAAACTTTAAGAAAGAGGATGATGAAAGTGACTTAAAAAAATGATTTAAAAATACAAATCAAACACATAAATCCTATCAGCCTAATCATCTGCAAATCCTTAAAGAAAAGCAGCATGAGAGTGCCGCTCTGTGCAGACTGAAGGTGCAGAAAGCTTCTCTCCACATTCAGACACAAAACTAGAGCAAACTGCACGGAGCACGACGACTTTTTGTGTGCGTTTGAGTCTGAATATAATAGGCGCTATGCTTAGTGAATTAGACTTTGAGATGGAGCAGATAGCAGGAGCAAATCACGCAACATTTTTGGAGTTTGTGGAAACCCTGGTTTGCCGTGTCGTCTACCCTGAACAAAGGCTCCACCTGATCAATTCATACACTGAAGGCTAAAGTAGTACCACAAAGTTAATACGCTTTTCCAAACAAGGCCCAAATAGAATCTGCAAACTCCTCTAGTTAAACCAATTTGAATTCAATTGAGCTTATTTTCCATTCAGACATTATTTGAACCCTCCAGAACCAGCTCTGTATTTTACTTCTGAGACTCACACCAATGCAGGAAACCACTCAGACTGGTTACAAGATCGAATTCATGTTTTAGCACGCTGTGGCAGATGCTCCTTGTATCGCCCACAGGTAGGAGGGTTAGAAATGAACTCCTGATGTCAGCGCTTTCCCTCTGTTCACTTTTTTAGCGGGGCGAAAAGAGAAAAAAAAAAAAAAAAAGAAGCGTGCGGAACATTACTGCAAAACACTTTGGGATGAATTTGGAGCATGATTGCAACTCCGTGAGAGGCCATGTTTCTCTCCTTGTCACGGCTGGAAAACGTATGTGCATGGGGCCTTAATATCCGAGGAATGACATTAGATGAGTCGGGCTGTTTTTGTTTTCAGGTGCAGCTCCTGAGGGACGCTCTCTCTCTCTGTCTGTGTGTGTGTGTGTGTGTGTGTGTGTGTGTGTGTGTGTGTGTGTGTGTGTGTGTGTGTGTGTGGTGGCTGTGATGTCGTGTTTTTAATTTCTCCACTCCCTCACCTCTTGTATGTGTGTGTATGTGTGTGTGTGTGCACTCTGACCACAAGGGAAATGTGCGTTAACAGGTTCTAAAGAGTGCCGATCCCCAGCTAAAGCATTAATGTGAGAACTTAATTAAGGCGACAGTAAGGAAAGCTATTATAGGTAAGCTGTTAGAAATTAACCAGTCAATCTAAGGGCGTCTAAATTGAATTTTTGCTGAAGCGTCCGGTGTTCGACTCATCAAATCTCATCTCCTCTTGCTACCCTTGACCCCCTGGGTTCAATTTAGGTGTGTGTCCTTGTGCGTGTGTGCCTGTGTGTGTTAGCACCACACAACATAAAGATGTACCTTTTTTTTTATATTAGCCAGAATACAGAACTCAATTAAGAAAGCGCTTTAGCAATCCAATTAAAAGTCTTTGGACAATTCCCGCTCTTCATCCGCTCCCTCCTCCCTTACTAATAATGAAATAACACACACGTATCCTCTCTTGCGCTCTCCACCTTGTCTTAATAATGAAACAACTTAAAAACACACCAGGGTTTTAAATGAAGCTTTAAAAGGTTGCAGCCTGTTTTCCTCCTCTCCCTCTCTATTGCTCTTTTCTATTACTTCATTCGTTCTCTTTGCACCTAAAAGGCCAAACAATCGAGCGAGCGTGTTGACTGGAGGATTGAAATGAAGTGGCTGCCATTTGAACAGGTGTCTGAGACAGAGAGGAGGCTTGTCTCGTGTTAATCTCTGTGTTTCGTTTAAAGACTAAATTAGCCAAACCGTCCATTTAATGGTGTGTGTGTGCGTGCTGTTAGCAGATGACTGGTTAATGCACTCGTTTTGCCCTTCGTTTCCATGACCACATGAGACGACACTTGGTTGTGTCCATCCGTCTCCCTTGGCAACTACTGGGCACGTTCAGATCAATTCTGTATCCCATAATAACACGTGCATGCGGGCAGGGCTCTGGGTGTAATTACCTGGTGTGTCTCCTCGGTAACATAGAAAAGGCTTTTATTAAATTAGCCCAGTGGGTCGGCATTTATAGAGAAGTGTCGAGAGGCGGACTGGCTGGTTATACAGTAGAGCACGGGGACAACTTAGCCGACACCCATCATCCGACGTGGACGGGAGGCACACTGAATTAGCTGAGAGTCACCGCGTGTGGAGGAAAGTCAAGAGATGGAAAAGTTTTCTGATTGTTACTCAAACTTATGAACTCAATGAACTGTGAAACACAAATTACGTACAGTGGATACAAAAGGCTGAATGTAAGGATGTCTTTCTTTTCAGATGAACATTGAATAATGCAACATTGCAGTAAATTGGATGAACATTTTAATATAACGAAACTCAAAAGCGACTTCAAACCAAAGTTTCGAGCTCCAAACTTCTGATGTCCAGTCCAGCGATTTTCAAAGTGACAGAACTTTATGCAAACATGCAACAACTTCTGCTATGTATATGGAAACAAGTCTTCTTGCTGAAAGTTATCTAAAAAAAAATAAAGTAAAAATGTGTTTTCTTCAGACAGCCAGTTAGCCTAAAGCTGCCTGTGCACAAAGACTGAATATTTCCAGCATATTTCTAAAATAATAAATCCTTTAATCGCTTTGAAATTCCAAATTTTCATGCACAGGTTCAGAAAGCAACATCTATCAGATTCAATTTGAATGATGTAAACAGTTCATTATGCTTTATATACATCCTGTGAGTCCTGTAGTTTTGTACAAATAAAAGACAGTGATTCCTAAAAAAAAACGGTCAAATATAATTGGGATGCTCAGAACATTTCCTTATAACTCAGGTTTAAGATAAAAGACAGTTAGATCATGTCCGGTAAGTGGTCTGTATTGTGACTCGACTGTTACTCAGTCAGTGGGACTGTTTCAATCTGAATTCCTGGATGTCTGTTTTCAGCAGTAAAATGATTAACAACTGTGTCAATCAGTTCATCCATTGAATGAATAATACCTCTCTGACCAATTGAAACTCCCATCAACACACCGCCTCCCCTCCTCCTCCACCTCTCCATTGGTGTTCTTATTGAGAGCAGCCGTTCATAGAGCTGACCTCCATTCTAATATGGTGGGGGGAGGCAAGGCTCAGTTGTAGAGTCTGTCGTCTCAACCAGAAAGTTGGAGGTTCAATCCTTAGCTCCTACAGTCTCATGCGTTTGATGTGTCGTCGGGCAAGACACTCAACCTCAAGTTGGTCCCCCCTGCTTCGTCTGCGTTGTATAAATGTGTATGAATGGGATTAGTTAATACTGATGGCCACGTGTGAACGGGTGTGACCTGTGGTGTAAAAGCCCAAAGATGATTCGGTTCTTCTTTCTTTAAAGTATTTTAGAACCAACAAAGATGTTTGTTCAGTTTGTTTCTCTTGGTTCTCTTTCAGTTGGCCTCTTGCGACAACATTCTGCCATTGTGCGTCTTGAAACAGCATCCCTGAGTGGGCGGGGCCGTCTCTTTCACCACATGTGGAGGCAGGGCTAACGCTTGGAGGGGAAGGGGTTTTTGTTAAGATTTTAGCAGTTAATCTCTGCATTTATATTTAAATCCAAATGTTTGGGCTTTGTTATGCCTTCATCTGAGAGACAGAACAGTGGATAGAGTCATAATCCAAAGAGAGAGAGAGGGGGAAATGACATGAGGGAAAGGAGCCACAGGTCGGATTCGAACCCTGGTCACCCGCTTGGAGGACTCTGGCATCTGTTCATGGGGCACATGCACTAATCACTAGGCTAATGGCCCATATCCAACTTTATTAACTGATGATAAGGTGAATAGAATAACCATTACTATTCATAAAGATGAAGCCGCTCCTTGTCTTACTTAAAAAACAGTTTCAGACTGTCTGCTGTAAATTGAGACTTCAGGAACTTCTGATCTTTACGGTTAACCTTCTTTTATATTTTGAGAATTTTTTTGAATATCTGTTAATTGATATTTTAAACTTGCTCTCTTACTTTTTTCCGCGGCAACGGCACAAAGGTATCCCCTGGGACAAATAAAGTTCTGTCTTATCTCGGGCTTACTGAAAAAGCCACGCTCTGCCGTCTTATGTTTAATGTTAATTTGCAGTGTGGCTTAATTCCTAACTGAGTTATGGCCAAAACCAGGAGCTTTATGAAGATTTTAAAGAAGACAATAGCGCATTAACAGCAGTCAGGCAGTTAGGTTTGCAATTAAGTGAAGTAATGCAGAAATTAAACATTTAGAAGATGTTCAAATTAAAGCAGAAAAGTGGGTCTCAACGCGTCTGTTTGCGCAAAAGTCCAACACACAAATATCGTGAGGGAAACATGAACACAGAGACCATTTTTCTCTCTTTTGAAGTCTGTTTTGGTGTTTATTTTCTGCATCACTAGACGTGATATTTTGTCAAGTAAAAGATGAGAGGGAGCAAAAGAAAAGGGAAAGGTGGGTACAGCAGATATAATGAAGCTTTTGCTTAAATTGGGTTTTTCCAAATTCACAGAGAGAGATAAGGAGTGTTTGAATCACACTTTGAACTTCAATCACACTCACAAAAGTGTGCTGCACGGCTGCTGTCTTTAACACAGTGTCTTTATTTTGAAGCCTTCGTCGTGTCTGAAGAATCATTCGTTCATCAGGTGAGACGGGCGGAGCATTTTAGACCACTCCATCATTCTATATTTCCTTACTTGGCTTTATTGGATTAGCTGGAGTCTCTAACACGCTGCATGCATGCACTCCATGTATTCTGAGGAAAAAAAGAAAGACAAAGAAGAAGAGAGCAGGGATGTGTGTTTGCGTGCGTGCGTGCGTTTGTTTGCGTGTGACCTCCCTGCATTACCACAATAGATCAACAGCCCTGACCGAGTCAATTTGTTTTGCTCTCCCAACAATTTATCTGTTCCATCTTGACATGGAGGTAATTCTCTCTGACAACTGCGAGAGCCATCGGAGTGAGCCGCTCTCAGAAAGTGTGTGTGTGTGTGTGTGTGTGTGTGTGTGTGTGTGTGTGTCTATGCAGTGTGTAACGTGGTGTGTTCCTGTCAGCATATGATGTGTGACGAGTCTAATGGGCCGTGCAAGTTATTTATATGCATCACAGTTAGCAATTGAGACGTATAAATGGACTGGGTGTTGATTTTGAACCAGCGAGCTCCCACTCATTGCCTTGATTAAGGCTGTCATGTCTCCTGGTTGACTGATTAACACTGTCACCAGCCCTCAGCTCGCAGCAGCCTGCTGCACTCTGACTACAGCACGCTGCCTCACACCATAGCAGGTGATTAGCATGAGGAAAACCACATCATGGGGCTTTTCTCATGCTAAATAGGAATGATTTCACAGAGATTTTGTTTCTATTTCAGGCTTTTCTCTTTCGCTTTTTGAGCAAAGTCTGCTGCTAACTTCCCTCCAGTGTGATGTGTCCAACGTTTGAAAGAGCATGTTTTTTGGTGTTGTATCCTTTAAATAAACTGAAGTGTATATAGTGACTATATTCATCCAATGTGGGTTTGATTCCACTGCATGCGTATCGGACATTTACTACACTTTACAAAATCTAAATTTTGATTTCTCTTTGTGTTTTCACAAAACTCCTTAAACTCTGAAGGTCTACTCTACTCTTCTGGTCATGATATAAAAAAATAAAATAATAATAATGTGCACCATAATGTGCAACAATAGACTCAACCCACGCTGCCACTATAGCTCTCACACATGTGACTGCCCCTTTGTGCACCAGGTTTGTCTCCTCTTTAACCACAGGCAAAATATGTGTCTAAGTACCACTTCCTGCGCTGTCACGTTTAAGCAAAATATATAATATATATTTTTAAATTACTTTAGTATTTATGCAAGGGTGGATATTGTATTAAATATAGAAAAACATTCTTAAAGAAAGTTAGGTTTTCAGGATCATCTGAGGTGGCTGCTTTGCCTCAGATTGAGTAATTTCATCCTGTCACAGCTTCACGATCAATCAGAGAGGTCTGATGTTCTGCAGACCTCTGATTGATAAATAGATTTTATAACATCTTGTTAATGGAAGCACTGACACTCACAGTGTCAATGAAACATGGCATAGAGCTGAATAGCAAACAGTGCAGTCAAACTTTGAGAGAATCAAAATTATTTCTGTTGCTCACATGCAAGCCTTTTTTAAAGTTTCTTGTTGAATTTATCTAACAAAGATTTGAGTTGGTTTTTAAAGTTGTTTTTTAATATATCTGACGACAAAGTTAGCCGCACCTTCATTAGCATAAAACCACTCTGAGGAGGATAAGGACAGAATGAATCCTCTACATGCAGGGTGTGGCTGCAGGAACCCTCCTGGCTGGTTTCCTCCAACTCTTATTTGGCTCTTCATCTAATATCATTGGACCATCTAATATCATTAAGCCACTTCCTATACCGTGCTACTGTTCTCCCAGGACCAAAGCAGAACAAATTAACCAAATGCGTTATCTCCCCCTAAGCTAATTTAATGGAAGGTGCCGCATATTTGCGTGTTCTGTGCACGAGGACATCAGTTTCCTCGGGGGAGAAGCTTTGGTGATGGAAGTGAGTGCTCCCATTCTGCCACCAAATTATCAGAGCACTGTGGCAGAAAGTGCAGAGCTTTTAAAGGGAAGGAAATTAGGTGATTTGATTGGTTACGTCTAAAGCCTCGGCAACTGATAATGTATTCCCCCTAATCCAACTCCAACTGGGTTGGGGAAGGCATGAAGTCGACAGAGGGCCCTTAGAAGTGTACTTACACAAATGTGTTTGTGTATCCAGCTGTGTTACCTATGCTTCACCCAGTCCTCTGCTGATCTGGAGAATATTGATGAATGAAGATCAATGCACTTTCATTACAAAGGGGCTAATACATTTAAAAAAAATCTCCTTCCATCAATCATCCTCCCTCTTCCCTGCACAGGTTTTCTTATCAGCTCATTCTTTAGATAGATGCTTCGATCTGCCCACTCCTCCTCGCCTGCCCTGAGGTGTCCACACATAAATTCCCACACTGCATGTTCACATTCTTTCAATAGGGGTTCAATTTGAAACTCTTAAATGGTGCTTTTAAAATCCTTTGGGGTGTTTTTGGTAAATGGTCAATGGACTTGAGCTTGTATAGCGCTTTCTAGGCCCATGACACAGCGCCTACCCATTCACACCACATTCACACGCCACTGATGTAGCAATGGGAGCAAATTGGGGTTAAGTGTCTTGCCCAAGGACACATCAACATGTGGCTGCAGGAGCTTGGGATCTAATCCACGAACTTCCAGTTAAGAGAAGACCGGCTCCAGCACTGAACCACAGCCGCCTTTTTTTTATTATGACTCAGGCTGTGGCTACGTACACATGATATTAAAGTTGTCACGGTACCAGAATTTCTAAATTAAACAATATTGATACCTGTTTCTGAAATCTGGCAGGAAAAAATAAAAAAGTCTCAAGTACACACTTCTGTTTAATTTATTTATTTATTTTCACTAAAACCTGCAAATAAAATCCTGAACGCAGTTGAATGTGTCCAAATATAACTGCAAAGTTTCTAAACATTTTCAAGGCTTTCTTGCAATTTAGACCGTGTCTATGTGGTTAAATAGGGTATGGGTCCCTTTTAAAATATTCCATCTTAATTATCAACTCATGATCCAGTTGAACCGACCTGTAAATGAGTGGACCACCACTGCTCAAACTTTAATTTGTAGCACCTTTGAGTAAAAAATATAATTGAAGAACTTTTCTCTTTTCTCAATTCTTCATTTTTTTTTTTTTTTTACTTAGGTACCTTTGGATACAAAGGATTATTGAAATAATGCAGACTGCATTGTGTTACATCACGTGGTATAAAAAAGGATCCGAGTATTTGATATTCAACAACCTTGAATGGAAACTCTGATGCATAACCCTTGACTAGTTTTGCAACATTTTATTTTTCTCGTTACATGAATGACTTGGTGTGACTTCAGTTCAGTTGTCTTCTAAACAGTTTCTCTGGTGCCCATGGAGAAAACAGTGCCAATTGAAAAGTCCATATGTACAAATACAAATTTATTTTTAATCAAAGGTCATGATCTTCTGGGTGACTGTGGTTCAGTTGGTGGAGTCGGAAGGTCGAGGGTTTGATCCCCAGCTCCTGCAGCATCATGTCCAATGTGTCCTTGGGCAAGACACCAAACCCTGAATGATCCCGCTGCTTCGTCTGCGGCATATCAATGTGTATGAGTGGGTTTAGTTACTTCTGATGGTCTCACTACATAGCAGCCTCTGCCATCAGTGTGTGAATGTGTAGGTGTGACCTGCGGTGTAAAAGCGCTTTGAGTAGTCAGAAGACTTAAAAAGTGCTATACAAGCTTTTAAAAGCCATATTTTCTTTAGTTTTAGTTCATTTTTATTTTTTGGTAAGGGTTTTTCCGCAGTCAAAGAACTACCCATCCCATAAACCATTGCAAATGATACCGCTTCTTCTTAAGTGTAAATTTTGTTGTTGTTATAGTGTTTGTACCGTTATTACAAATGTGGTAGTTTGTGTTTTAATCATTTCATTCACTGCGGCATAAAAAGGTTACGAGTATGAATCATGTTAGCTAACTAACTAGCTAGCCTGCTAGGGAAACTATTTGTTTGTAAACAGCATCGAGGAGCAGGAAACATTGGTAGCAGCGAGCTCCTCCGATCTGAGACGTCGCTGTGACACTCTTTGATCATGTAGTGTAGTTCTTTTTCCTAATATTGTGAATAAACCATGTTTTTCTTAAAACAAGGTTGACATCAACTGAACTCCTGTCTTCTACAGGAGCTATACGAACGTTTCACACACAGGTAGCTCGTGCTAAGTCTACCTTGGGTGGTTATGACATTATGGCTAATAATCAAATCTGCAATGGAGAAAATGAATGGGATTCTTACTTCCAAAACCGCACTGTTGAGCCCCATAGGAGAGAAAATGTGTGCATTGCAAATGAGTAGCATGAAGAAGCACATGAAGCCAGGAACAGGTTAAATAATGGGAAATCATGAAAGTATCCAAAATTGGAGATCAGTCATGCAAGAAGGGAAACTAGCTGGTATTTTAGCTCAAGCTAATAATTTGAGGATCATCTGTGGAACAAAATGTTGGAGGTTAAAGGTGTCAACGAATACAGAGACGAAGAGGAGGTGATGATGGGGCAAGTTTGGAGCAAATTTTCATCATCAGTGGTTATCAAATACATATACAGTATACCTCATCATTAATATTCCCAGTGATTCTAGAGCATGTCACTGCACTATACACCACTTACATGTGGATGTAGAAACCACCGTGACATTTTAAGACAAGATGAACCAATAGAATTTAACACACAGGACCCTCGCCTCTCTCTCTTTGTGCAGCTCTTTCACTCTTTTCCTCTGTGTTGTTTTACCTCCAAGCGAACATTATCCTTCGCCAACCACAAGTGTGTGTGTGTGTGTCTGTGCATGCGTGCGTGCGTGCGTACTGTAGTTCAAAGGCAGCAGCAGTCAAAGGCCTCCTGCCGAGTGTGTCAAACTAAAAAATCTCTCTGAACTCTGAATTAACGGCATCTCCCTATTGCTCCTCGTTTGACGGCTCTGCACCTCCGCACCTCCTATTCTCATTTCCCACAATTCTCTCTTCCTTTTCTTCTGTTCCGTCCACCTCTCCTTTCCTCTCGTCCTCTCATCCTTTCCTCTTTTCTTTACCTGTTTTCTCATCATCTTGAGTCATTCCCGCTCACCTTCCCTGTCCTCTGTCTGTCCTCCTTATTTCGTTGAATATTCAGCTCATTCCATCTTCTTCGACAGCTGTTTTCCTTTTCCATCATCTCCTCTGTCCTCTGTTATTCTGCCTTTTTTAAGGGGCAATTCATTGGTGAATATGGACACATGATGAAAATTAATCATAGCGTGAGACTTTTCCAGTGACAGACGATTACAGTGTCAAAATTGCAGAGAAAAATCTCTCTGTAGCCTCTGCTAGACCAAAGTCTACCACCAATTTATGGTAAATGGCACCAGATGGCAAATGTCAAAACATAAGCACCTTTTTTGTAAAGTTGTCTTGAAAAGCATGTCTGAAAGAATCGAGTTGACTTTAAAAACATCTTCTTCTTTTGCTGATGACATGGGTTAATGTCATGTCTCGATCAGGTCTCCCATTTGTCAAAACCCAGCTCAGATTGTGACAAAGTAGGGAGACGAGACGAGCTTGTAATTTTAAATTGTAGTTTAATTTACAAAAGTAACCCTGTAACTAACTCAATATGGTGTCATCAGCAATGTAGAGCATGTGTGTGAATGTGTATGTGCTAAACAGAAAAGATAGCAGTCTTTGTCAGGTCATGGATCCGGACCAGAACCAGAACCAGAACCAGAGCCAGAGAAAAAGAATCAGAGACTCAGAGTCAGCATACCAGGGTATGAAAGCCAGTGTCAGGGAGCCAGAGACTGAATGAGGGAAACCAGCAGGTCTTATAGGCAGAGTGCACCAGGCCCAGGTGCAGCTGGTCCTGCTAATGAGCCATGAACAAGGACACACCCCCTACAGCAATGACACAGAAAGAAAGACATACGGACAACAGCAGAAGCTAAACACTCCCAGTGGCATGAAAACTGTTGATTTTGTCCTCCACCTTTTCCATCGCACTAATCTCAGAAGCTATTGTGTAATGTCTGACGACGTTACAGTCTCTGGAAGTGATAGCAAACTGTTTGTGTCTCTTGTAGCCAGCGGTCGGTCAATTTTACTTTCTTTTGCATGTGTTCCCATTGTTTACAGTCTGCCTAGCAACTTCGGAAGCAAGAATGGAATTGGTGTTGAAAAGAGGAAGTCTTCAGTGTAGTTAGCTTCACTTCAATAGATATCTGTAAAAATATATTTATTTAAGCTAAATTGTTGTAGGTAGCCACAGAAGGGTTACAAATTCCTATTAGGTTTTTTGCCTTCTGCCTCTTTTGCTCTCCACATGGACTGATATCCTGTATAAAACATGGACCTAGTCACATCACATCATTGGTTTCTAAAGAGTAGTGTTGAAGCCTGACAATAGCAGTAGCCATGTAGTAAGAGCCTTAAGCCTCCTGGCAAACGGCTACAGCATGCACACTTGTCAGTGAACTCACCCACACCCCTACTTATGCAAATGTTTGAATAACTCTTGGCCTTAATTTAATCAAACAGATGACTTATAGAATTATTTACCTGACTGTAATGCACTGCTCAGTAATTAATTTAAAGATCAATATATGGAATGCGACTTGAAAACAGCATCTATCCCAATCCTAAAACTATTAATCCCAAATGACATTTTTCTCAGCTAGTCATAGTGTGCTGTCCCAAACTAAACACTTCTATGCTGCTCAGGTTTTGTCTGCCTCAGACAAGATACGTCTAAGTGAAAAACTTCAAAGGTCAAAGGTCCCCAACCTGAGGATTCAGGACAAAAAATTTCACAACTCCAGCCTGACGAGAGACCTAAAATAAATTTAGGGTGTCCCAATCCAAGGTCGTTTTTTAATTATCCAGATATATTTGTTAAGGTTTATTTTTGGGCAACATGCAGAGAAAGGAGCCACAGGTCATACTCGAACCCGGGCCGCCTGCCTGGAGGACCACAGCATTTTATTATCTTTGTCCATGTGGCTGATTTTTTTCAAATGCCTCCTGCATCAGATGATATCTGTAAAAGATTTTTAAAAAACCTCAGTTCTGAAGCATGTCAGTTGAGCTGATTTAAAAATGTACGAAACTTTCCGGAAATGTTCAGTATGAGCTGCATGTGTGAACACAACACAGTCACCATACATTAATCCACAAAGCTGTAGGACTGGTTGCACATTTGTTTAATGTCACTGGTCTTCTTTTTTTTTAAATTTATGATAAGCTGCAGTTTCAATGTGAAAAGTGAAATCAGTAACATATATTTAGATTACAACAGTCACTCAAAAACTCCACAGCAGCAAAATAACAGTTACAGTTCACTGATGAGTTCAGCTTTAGTGCATTTCCCACTTCATTTTCACACACTTTTTTTTATATGCAACACACAGTCACAACAACAGGTTTTTTTCTGACAACTTTTTCAACGTTAAATAAGAAAATGTCATGACTGACACATACACACACACACACACACACACACACACACACACACACACACACACACACACACACACACACACGGTAACCTCTATTTTCTCATTGAGAGTGCAGCTCAGCGGGGGCTCTGCCTCCTGTCAGGTGAGGAGGTGTTTTGAGGGAGGCTAAAAAGCTTCAGAGTGTTTCCGTGTGCTGCATTTACTCATGTAAGCGTGCGTGCGTGCATGTGTGTGATGAGATGAGATGAAATGAGATGAGTTGGGAATCTTTGTTGTGTTAATCACTCCATTCTCAGCTGACATCCGTAGAGTTGTGTATGCTACCCACACACACAATGGAAATGAATGGAAAGTTTTTCTATGACTATTAAACATTTTGCGTACTTGAATTCTTCTTAGAGCAATGATTTCCTTACACGAGTACCTTTTCAGTAATTTTCGACAGCAGTAACTTGTGTGTAGGGGTTTTGAGTGGCAAAAGTTTGTTTCCAATTAAGTCTTAGTCAGTAGATGTTGTTGTAGTTCTCTAGAAATGCATCTTAAACAGAAGTGACATTGACGAGTCAGTGTGGCTGATGCTAGAAAGACTAAATACAACAAATCAATACGAGCAAACTGAATACACCACAATGATTTGAGGAGAAAGCGGTAACCTTTTGTTGTGTTTTCACTGTACATTCACACAATAAAGGCATTTTGACCAGGAAAACTAGGAACACGCAGTTCCTCTGAAAACTAAGACATTGTGTTTATGCACATTACGTTTGCAGTATGACTCCAAGTCAACGTATTCCTTGAAATTGATTTTGACACTTAGAAGTAGCAACCCCACCTCATCGTCCGTCCACAAATAACTTCATGCATTAGCTATTTGAGTATGTTTACAACAAGCAGCAACCTCCGCTGTAGAAAGCTAAAGTCAATGTGAAAGTGAACAAAAAAAAATGCAGGTCCTTGAGTGTCAACTTGAGGACCCAGAAGTCGCTCATGTACCCCGTATTAAAATGTTTTAACAGCAGATATAAAAATGTTTACACTGGTACAAAAAAATATTCTTCTTTAACCTTTTCATCTTTTTTTGTGAAGCCAGGTGCCTGTCTGAATAATGGCCTTATTTTGACAAAATCTTATCTTAAGATGTTAATTCCTGCTGTAAAAACAGGCATTTTTGAATAGGTGCGTATGTGACTTCCGGGTCTTCTGCAGCCAGCCTCAAGTGGACACTCGAGGAACTGCAGGCTTTTGCACATCCGTATTGGCACCGGAGGTTACATGTTGATATAAACAGACTGACTGACTGAAAATGCTCGTGAATCCCGGTGGCATGAAGTTACAGGGTAATGAGGTGACATTATATGTAACATTATTTGATTCTGATTTTTATTATCCTATATGTAGTTAAAGATATTTTCTACTTAGTTCTTTAGATTTGCTGGTTATGTTCAACCTAGGTTTCACTCATACTGTATATGATTTGACTAAACTCCTCTGAATTGAAAGTCTTTTTGCAACTTTTGTGATATCAAAAATCTCTCGACACCAAACATCCACTAACTTAAGTGGGTCTGCAAATGAGTAAATCCTAAAATAACTGGTCTTTGCTCAAAGAGAGAGCGATAATGTGTTATTAACACTTTTAACTAACTTACAGGTGTCCATTTACAATACTACTGCACTGCAATCAAATAACAGCATGTGTTGATTTATGAAGTTGGATCCAACACTGAGGGGAAGGAAGGAACTATTTACTCTGTTAAATAACTAAGGAGATCAATTACTGTCATTATCTTCAATCATGCTTTCTGCGGCTTTCTTCCACTGCTGGTGGCCTGTACCTTTTTGATTTTTTATCTTTAAAAGTGGAGGTGAAAAATGAAGAAACTCAATATTTGGTGAATCCATTCAGAACTGTACAAAATGTGGATTTTCCAGCCATTCATTTCTCCTAATAGACCGTTTCTTAAGGCACCAGATGACACATTAAATCACCAGGGAGCCATCAGGGATAAAATCGTAAAAAGCTGATTCTAACGTTGCTGATGACCTCATGGAACTGTGCTACTGTGCAACAATTTGACAACTTTGACAACCACTTAATATAAGTAAAGCTCTTAGGTTAAATTTAAGGTTAAATTCTCGTTCTTCAGCTTGACAGCTAAATTGCTGAAGAGTTGTTCACAATTCACACATCGGACTGCCAGTCATTCAATTATGTTACCTTACAATGAATAATGGCATCTCATTCTACAAAATACATGTTCAAATATGTAGCGAGGTGACGTTTTTTTATTTCCTATGCAGTTTCTTTCATTTCAATGAGAACTTTTATGTTCCAGAAACTTCTAAACTTTATTTTTCAGTTTTTTTCTTACATCATTGCATATCTTTTTAGCTGGTTTTTAACAAAAGTTGGAAGATTTGGTATATTTTCAGAATGAATTCATCCGAAAGTGTAGAGTATTGGCCCCTCATATACTGGCAGGCAGCTTCATGGGTGTAACCCTGTAAGATACTGGAGCTTTAAGAAGTTTTTCTCTAGCTTTAAAAAGCTTACCATCATCCAGAAATATGTGTAAGAGAGAAAAGAAGAGCAAGAGAACAAGCTTTACAGAGCTTACTGTCAGCATAACTATCTGCTTTCCACAAGGATACACTTCATGTCTCCAGTCTACTTATCATACTAAAGGAAAATAAGAACATGTTTCCGGTTGACTCCTGTGTCGGCACTCTTACATAATGAGCAGAAGGAACAAGTGCACTCAGCTTCGATTTACTTCCTGGAATTGAAATTTCTCCAACTTGTGCGGCGAATGCATCCAGCCTTCGGTTAGAGTTATCTGTGATTGTTGAATATCTCGACCTGAAACCATGGGCATTATCTTTAATTCTGCAAGCTGCTAGCCTCCTGATTTCAGGCTTTCCACCAGTTGTTGGAACCTGACTGCCGGGACTTGCTGTCATTCAGCCACAAGAAAAAAAGACCCAGACGTTGAACAGCAAAATTGTGTAAAAGAGAACCTGGGAAGAAAGTCAGAGCCTACAGGTGGATGCTGGGGTGGTGGTTAGGCTGAGCAAGAGTGCAGTACTGGTGCAGGTCAGAAGAGATTTAAATGAAAGAGCAGAGGTAGAGATGGGAAAATGTTTCCCCTTAAAAAGACAATTGGAAGTAGGTGTTGTCAGGCAATTGTTGATAATGACACGTCAAGTGTAAAATCAGTGCAGCTCGAGTTGTCATTCTGAGCTTGCAGGTGCTACTCATTTTGTTTAATAGGAAGCTAAAAACCTCCTACAGGGGCTTTAAAGCCACAGCAGTGAACAGCATAACCAGAACCAACTTTCTTCTCTATTCGGCCTCCTTCAACACACTCAAAAGTTAAATTAACTGTAATGAATTTGTACTTTAGAGAAGAAAAGAATGACTTACATGATATGAACTTTTTTTTTTTTTATCATCCACATAATAATTTCTTCTCTGCCTTTCACATGGATCTGCAGTGTTTGTGAAGGTAACCACATGTCTTACATCATCTGAGTGTGTGTGTGTGTGTGTGTGTGTGTGTGTGTGTGTGTGTGTGTGTGTGTGTGTGTGTGTGTGAGTGTGTGTGTGTGTGTGTGTGTGTGTGTGTGAGTGAGTGTGTTATAGTGAGTGAGACATAATTAGTTACCTAGAGAATATTACAACGGAGCACCACCATACTGCAGCTTTTCTACACAAAGAGCAGAGATATACAGACAGAAGGAAATGGAGAGAAAGAAAATCCTCACAAAGAATGAATTTTTCATGAAAGAAGCCTGAGTGGAACCCTGACTCTTTATGTTTCCACGCACAGCACTGCCCAAGAGTGATCAGAATACAGAAGCTCCCGAGGAAACCCCAGAGCTTTACTATCTTATATTAACGTCTTCAAAAAATGTTTCCCAGAGCTTAAATGTCAAAGAGGAAATTCAGATACAGATACATTCAGCCGTAAATAACATAACACACTGACAAACTCTAACAAGGGGGATGTCAGTGTTACAAGGAATAAAAACACATTCAAGTGAGCTTTGAGTCCAGGTTATTAGACAGGAATATGTTTGAACTTAGATCCAGTGTTTACATGTAGTTGTGCTTTAAGACAAATAGCTAAATTAATTAAGTCAGCATCAGCCAGAAAGGCTGCAATGGCTGCACTGTAATCGTTCAGGGTAATAGCATCACATCAAAATATATATGCTACATTTACCAAAAGTGCTTAATTTCACAAATGACAGGCTCTGATTGTCTGACAGCATCACAGAAAGTATCCCTGTGAGACACACCTTTTCTTAAGAGTTAGATTTCAAATTTGGTGTGAACCATAATAAGCCATAACATCCCTCAATTTATAGCCACCAAACTCCATTTATCATTGATTATTTACCGCAGAAACAACCCCCACCTAACAGTATGCTTTGGTAATTATGAATCTGAGTGTAGAAAGATATGTGGCGTTCCCCAGGGATACCATTCTTTGGCCCATTCTATTTTACATCTACATGCTGTATCTCATAATATCTCTTACCATGCATAAGCAGATGACACATAACTGTATATCTCAGTGTCTTCAGATGACTACAGTCCCTTACACTCAATGAGTAAGTGTATTTAAAGTATCAATGAGTGGATGAGCAATTTCTCACAGATGGACAGGGATGTACATATACATTTGCTAGCTTGATTCAAACACGTAAGGGAAAATGGTTATAACTGGCTTACAGATCTAGGATCTATTTTACTTAACAAAACTTAACAAATGACAACTTTGCACTGCAGATATTTCCTAAGCTCTGTGGAAAATAACTTAAAACTGCAGCCTTGTCATGCTATAGTCTGATCAGCTGCCCTGGTCTATTTTTAAACAGTCTATGCTCTGATCCAATCAAACCACATGACTCGCTTTAAGTGTCTTAATTCATGGGACGTATCCCTCTGCTGCCAGCTTTCGGTAGGTGGTGCATAATGCGAAAGTGGGTGCAATTTTGTGCACCCCTCCAAGGTCCTTATGTATTATAAAGTATAGGCAACTTATAACAATAGTCAATTGAGGCCTGTCATTGTCCTTGTGGAGAGTGGTGGGGCAGAGACCTATGGCGCCCTTTACTGTTGGTCACTTATTTTACTTTAAAAATTCCTATAGCAATCTTTTTAGCAATATTATTAGAATATATTATAGTTGTATATTACTTTTTAAGCGTCTTATCATAAATGCGAGTGATATTAAATTGCAACAGTCGCAGTTGGAGAGTCTCGCACTGAATGGCGAAGACATTTTAAAGACGTTTACACAGAAAACTATTAGGTTGGGTATTGTTTCTTGAACCTACCTTGAACCAAAAATAAAATAATGATTTGTGTTACTGGAATTTGTTGAAATATTTTTTAAATGTTTATTCAACCTAAAAATATCAAGTCACAGAACAACACATTTTCTAATAGAAAGAAGAAGTGGTAAAACATGAATCCCATCAGTCATTTTTATTTTATCTCTATGAATCCCACCATCTGTTGGTATATTTAAAGCCTGAGCAGAAGAACCAAGTTACAGTACCAACACAAGATGCTCTGAAGTTCAAGTCTTTGGTATTTTTGTGTATCAGACGTGTGTAAACTGGAATGAAATCTCTTTGATTTTACATCTTTCACTTCAAAAGATGACACATAAGAGTATATCTCAGTTTCATAAGATGAATACAGTCCCTTTCACTCACTGAGTAAGTGTATTGAAGGAATCAGTGAGTGGATGTGCCTACATTTCCTGCAATTAAATAAAGAAAAAAACTGAAATACTCATCTTAGGTTCAAAATCAGTGCTCACCTTGACTCCATGTCACTGAAATCATGCCAGAAATCCTGGTTTTATTATGGACCCGGATCCTAATTTTAACAGCCACATAAAGACAGTTACAAAAACAGCCGATTACCATTTTAAAAATATAACAAGAATCAAAGGATATCTGTGAAGAGAAGACTCAGAGAAACTTGTTCATGCTTTCATTTGCAGTTGAAATCTGCAGAATAAAAAGTAGTTAGCTTACCAAATAAAGTTATATAAGGTTACAGTATGATAAGTTCAAGGTCGGCGCAGTAAAATAATTGTTAGGCAAAGGTAAAAGAGTACCATGGACACAGTTTCTACATAAAGTATTAAATGTGCAAATTGGACACATCTAATGGTCAGTAATTTACAGATCAGGGAGAAGAAATGCTTTCGTAAGACAATATTAAAACTCATAGGAGCATAATTTTCTTGATTTTCTTTCTACTGTTGTGTGTTCTTGTGTGTATATCTGTTCCATAGAGTTTGATAAATATCCAGTTTAGCTGTAGCGGGACTCCCTGACACAGCCTTGACTGTGTCTGCTTTTTCAGTGTTTGATTTACACAGAAGACCAGCACAAACCATCTGCAACCAGACCTCAGCAAAACAGCATTAAGATGAAAAGATAAACTTCTTTTTCTTTTGTGACGGAAAAGGCTGCACATTTTATGAACGTTTGCAAGTGCAGTCAAGTCATTTGGGACATTAAAAATCATGCCTGGGATCATGCCTGTTATGTTCCATGTACTTATGTAGTATATAAGTATATAAGTATAAATAAGTAGGCTATATCATTTGTGAATTAAACTATGCTGATGTGTCTGCAGTTTTTTTTTTTTTTTTACATTTGTTTCACTGATCTCTCCCATCATGCATCCCAGAGCAGCGTCACACTGTGTTCTGTCTAAAAAGCCTCCCATTAACCAGCAGTGGTCGTCCCATTAACCTGCCACAACAAACGCCCCCTGTTTTACGACTAACTAATATCTCAGACCCCCTCTGAAAGACGAATATGTGTATGTGGCTGTGTGTGTGCAGTGTTAATCTGCCAAAAGTTCACAGCCAATAGGATTTGGTGATTTGATAAATGTTAAAGTAGAGGGTGGTACGATTTACAGTGTGTTGTAAACTTGATGAATGGTCTGTGTTTTGATGTAGGGGGTCGATGCCAGGCAGATTTTTTAAATCTGTGAGGAGGCTGGTTGGCAGAGAGAGGCTTAGTCTTTTATTTCATTGAAACAGCTCTTTTATTTTTAGTACTTTTTTCACGTCATTTTATATCTCATCTTTGGGAGGCTGATTTCCCCAATATTTGTTTTGTCTAGAATATTATTCTTACATGGCAAATGTTGAAATTCGTCATTGTAACAAACATCTTCACCTCCTCGAAGTCAGCCCGGTTCAAAGAACAGTTTTTTCTCTGAATAATGAATTTATTTATCTGCAAACCATTTTTTGCAGGGACTTTTTAAAACTTGTCTGTTTTGATTTACTATACTTTATTTCAGACCCATTGGTCCATATCATCATAAAAAAGCTCAAGAAATATAAATACATGACATCAACAAAGGGATAAAATCAGTACAGTTCACAATTTGTCAGTGATGAAGATACAAAGAGACATTTGCACCAGTGTGTCCAGAACCACGAGGAATACCTTGTGTCTCAAAGGACAAACGTTTTTTATAATAAGGGACGTGGACGATTTGACAGACTGGTGCGTGCGTTGTAGCGTTTTGTCAGGAGGCATAAGACTCAGCTACATCGCTTTGTCTGTTAAGTTTGTATGAGACAGCATTTCCAATATGACAATGGCATCAATGGCCTTCAAAAATTCTCTTACTTTCTCTCTTCTTTTCTCTTGTATGTTGGATGACTGTTGGTCAATCTTTTAAAAGGCTATGCTACAATGCAGCCACCAGTGTGTCGGCTCAGCTACCCCGTCGTAGTTTGGTCCTGAAGGGGACAGCTCGCCATCTGAATGTAGAATTTGTTTCAGTTTGTCCAGAATCTGCGTGGACGTTTGAGCAAGGCGTGCAAGCTCAGGCCATACCATGCAGATAGCTAATATTGAATAACACTCTTTTATTTTTGGACACAACCCAACATGTGTTTACTATTTACATCATTATGTGTAAGCCAATAACACACATTTAAAAAAAACTGATGGATGTCATGTCCACATCACAAAACGAGTTGTTGAGATGTTTTGTAGGAAACATGATGCAAACAAACGTCTCTCTTGTCATAGTTAAACACTTTGTTTAACCGTATTTCAAATCCCCTCTTACACATTGTGGAATATTTCAAATTCTGTTTAATGTCTCAAATCATTTTGGCCTGAGAGCCTTTCTCGCACACCAACTTTCATTCTTGAGCTGCACCACAGTCAAGGCTCCAGCACTTAAAAACATCAGTTTATTTGTGTCAGACATGTCTGTTTTGATAGGTGTTATGGACTTTGTAGTTTTCTGGCCTCACTAGTGCAGCTTTGGTCTTGTTGTCGTTTTATGTTGCAGAAGCTGATGATAAAATGTCGTAATGCACCAACAGACTTGATGATGAGTGTGTCCTCCGGGCACGCACAGCTCTTCCTTCTGTCTTTCTGCTTCTCCGTCTCTCTCTCTGTGTTTGTATCCGAGCCCTGAGAGAGCAGGCGAGCAGAGGGTTGTCATGTCGGGGTGGTTGTTATACTCACTTGTCAGTCTGCTTATCTTCCTGTTTGTCCCTCTGTGTCTTGAGCTTGAGAGAGTGTCATTATCTCCACTATCTCATGTCTCTCATCCTTATTTTCCCCTTTGTCTAAATCCACAGATACGGGCAGACTTGGACATGTCAGCTACAAGAAAGTCACTTGTTAGGTCTCTATCTAATCTTAGCCCTCCAGCCTGTGAGCCTCTGGTGTTTGTTGGTATCGACCAGCAGCTTTTCTTGGGTCAATTGGTTCACCTGTTGGTTTCAAGATGTCGGCAAGTTGCAGCAAGTGGAGTCCAGCGCTTTATAAAGCTGGTCATAATGACAGAGAAAACCAATTTCTACACTGAGGGGTAAGTGGGAATGAGGGGACATGACGCAGCATGAGTGAGCCCTTTAGGCAGGACAGTAACATAACCTAACTCTGCGACTGAGTGCAAGTCTTAGAGCTGTGTTTCATCTATCATCTAGGTCAATTAAAGCTCCCCTGCTTCAAACGGACGCAATAATCTGTTCTGCTGTGGACCCACCTGAGGGATCTTTGCTGCTTTGTGTGTAAATGAAATGTCTTTCTGTTATTGAAAGAGGCATGATGTCAATAACACGGCTCTTCAAAGCCAATCCCTATACTGCACAGACTCTGGTTTCAAATGGTCCGTGCCCGTCACTGGGATATCTTGGCTTCACCTTTGTCCAACGGGAGGAGGTTGAGGCATGTTGTCCATTTGTATATCGAGCCTTATTTTTCACTTTTTATTTCATGAAATCAAATCTCGATCTGAACTTTTGCACGTGGCCCTCGTAAAGCATGACGAGCAGTGCTGAGATAGAGGGGTTTATAGGCATGATCAAATACAGGATCAGACTGGATTTAAGAGACTTCACAGACATGTTTTGAGGAGCTCTGGGACTTATTTAAACTGGTTTAAAAGGAGTATAATATGTGACCTTTAAAATGTGTTTGGTGTGTTTGACAACGAGAATCTAACTTCTAATGTGTCTTTCCTTATTATTTCCTTTAAACAGAAACATGGTTTATGAGGATGAAACTTTCGATATTTTCTTACTTCATTACTCTGATTAGTGATTGTTGATGTGCCTTCGTCCATTTAAAAAAAGACTAGAACTGTTCCTCCACTTTTTCACCAGAGACAGTCCACTGCATCAGAGTGAATTCAGTCTAAGATTGGCAGATATTGTTATGATCATCATCATTATCATCATCATCATTACCATCATCTCTATCATCATCATCACCAATCTTTTCGATTTGTTCCTGTAATGAGCTCAGAAGCAGCGTGAGGATGATTGCATACACTCACACACAATCCGTCTCTCTCTCTCTCACTCACACACACACACACACACACACACACGTCGGAACAGCTGGCATCTGTTCGGGATCGGCATCCTCATCGAAGGGGCCTCATCATCTGCCCTCCATCTTTGCTTTCATCTTCCTCTTTGTTTCCCTCGCTCCCCCCCCCCCCCCCCCCGCCCCCTTGTGTTTACCCCTGACTCACTCTCTCTTCCTTCATTCCACTTTTCCTCCTCTATCATCCTCTTTTATCTCTCTCTTCATCACCCTCTTCCCATCCCTAATATACACATCATGCAGCAACATATGGAGTATATCACACACAAACACACACACCCACACACACCCACACACACACACACACACACACACACACACACACACCCATACACACCCACACACACACACACACACACACACACACACACACACACACACACACACACACACACACAAACACCTCCCCTATTACTGGCCCCGGTGTGTCCGACCCCCCTCTGTGTCACCTCCCCTGTTTCTTGGCTGTTCAAACAAACGCCCTCTATCTCGCCATCCAGCCATTCAAGGACACCGCTCCTGTGCACTCTCTCACACACACACAAACACACTCTCTCCATCACATGCACGCACACACACATACACAGCATGGCAGTCAAATGACTCTCCTTTGCTGCACCTCTTTGAGGAATATTACAAGCTTCTTCACATGTTCTCTTCAGAGAGATGACTTGAAAATAACTTTCTCACCGCTCAACAATTCACTCATTTGAAGACAGCTTTCCTGTTACTTTTGCATGTGTGTGTTGGTTAAACTTAGTTACTCTGTACCTTCAGGAAAAGAGAAATATCGTTGTAAAGATGTGTGTACCGCAATAAAGAGGTAACAATAATAATTAGTCAAACAGGGATTTATATTTCACTTTATTTATAAGAAAACACATTCAAACCAGCTGGCTCTTCCTGTCTTCTTCTCTCAGTTTGATCTTTAATTTCTTGCCACCTTAATAACTGTTAAATCTGGAGTAAAAGTCTCACCTGTATAGAAGATGCAGTCTGTTTTGGGGGTCTCCCAGAGTGAAAATGAGGTTGTCCTTCTGTGTGATGATTTTCATTGTGTTCAGCAAAGTCCACAGCGTGCAGTTTGTGTGCAGCAGTGTAGCTCTTATATTACCATCTGTTTTCACCATGTGGAGTTTGTCACCCTGCTAGCTACCTGAAGGCTAGTTGAGCTCTCAGCCTAATGTTGATAGCCAGAGAGTATCTCTGCCCACCTGCTCTGGTCACTTGTTGTCTTTAATTGAGGAGACTTTTCAATCCAAACAGCACTCCACAAGCTTTATTTGCTGAACAGTATACCACTCTTTTTTTTTTTTTTAAATGTAGGAGAAAATATGTTAAAAGGGTGGTGCTACCAGCCGGGTCCAGTTGCTTTGTATCCCAGCACATTTTCTTTGCAGCAAAACGGCCGTTTGAAAGACACAATCCATTTTTTTAATGAAAATATAGGCAGACTAATATGTATTAAAAGTGCTGAATTTGATGGCATATAAAGTTTCTCTTAAACACCTGCAAAGGTTCAAGAAAAAAATATCCTGCAACGTGGTGATGTTGGATTATCTTGAGATAGAGTTAAAAATAGTTTCAAATTCGGGACAATTCACATCAATGACACAAAATATAATGAGATGCTCGGTTTTATTCCAGCGCTTTTTTCACCTTTTGGACATCAGCAGTAGAAAACGACAGATGTATAGAGATGATAAAAGTGTGTGAAGATTCTGAAGTTAAAAATGCATCTTGTTTCAAAGCTGGGTGTTGAAGCGAGGTGAGCACATAACAAACGATAACAACGTGCACATTTAGCAAAAAAAAAACCTCATGAATGACCAAATAACACAACCAACATGATGCAAACAGCACTACGTTGAGAAGCCCGAGCCACTAAAAACACAACACACATCGACATGGCTGCTGGAGCTGGGGATCGAACCTGATCGAACGATAGTTGAGAGTCGAACGACTTTACCACTGAACCACAGCCGTGCCATTTCATTACGTCACAGCTGCAACTGTTTAATGTGTAGTGTTGGAAATCAACCTTAGACATGTGAGAAAAGTTCTCAGACATGTTTTTCTTTCTGTGAAAATCTCCCATTATCTTGTTTTTCTTTAACTACTCTGAATGTCTCTCTACTGAAAACAAAGTGAAATCTTTTTAATGTCAGTTTCTAATTTAACATTTACTGAACTGAAATAAGTACTTACCATAAAAAAACGTCTGTTGCTGATCAATCACACTGAGAATCAACATTCAACTTACAAAGATATGAGTGGTATTGAGCTTCTGGATTCTTTTTTTCATTTGATTTAAACTCATTTAACCCCATGCTCTCTTATATCTATATATTTTTTTTACTGAAGTCATCCGAGGATCTGAAAGTAAAAGTGAAAAGAAAAAACTGCAATAATTCAGAAAAGCAAAGCTTCAACATTTCCTGTCTCCTCCACTGTTATTGCTGCGTCTCATCAAAGCCACAGGTCAGTGTTTTTGTGGTCAAAGTGAAACTCTTCTGTATTTTTCACAAGGTTGCTCTCCTGCTGTAGAACAATGTATCTTTCTCCAAGCACGGCACTACTTGTTGTGTAAGCCCCCTCAGATAAACTCCAAAGCCTCCCTCCCAGCAGAAGCTCCACCATGTTGTTTTGACTTCAGAGCACAAGTTGGAGTAAAGAAGTGGGTGGTTCCTCAAAGAGACGGATATGTTGACGGTTATGAATCCGAACCCGGCCCTTAGGTTGTCATGCATTAATAACTGTGAGGGCAGTTTCCTCCCTGTTCAAACATTTCTTTTATATACGGTGCAGCATTTGATCTTCTTCCTCTCAGTTTCGAAGGGAGGCTTCACAATCATGGTGGTCTAGTCGTTAGCAAGACGGTTCCTGGTTCGAATGCCGTCAGACAGGACCTTTTCTTAGTGGGGTTTGCATGTCCCCCCTCCCCTTCCTCCCAAAGTCCAAAGACATGCTTATAGGTCAAGTGGTGACTCTAAGTTGTCCGTAGGTGTAAATGTGAGTGTGGTTGATTATATGTCATCCCTAGTAATGACTGCCGTACGGTCCAGGGTTTGAGGCGTCAAATATTGGTTAATTTCTCGATTTTAATTGCCAAAAACTGTAAGCAAACTTCTGCACACTGTCCACGTTGTTTGAATACGTTGGCAACTTGTCAGTATGGAAACATTGCCATTGTATTATTGCAACGTAGGCAGTGTCGTCCTCCTCTGCTCTCTGTCTGTTTGTGAGAAACATTAATGTCACTTTTGCATCTTTTCAAAACGCGAAAAGGACTTGTTTGCCAAACTGTGAGTTTGAATGGATCACCACAGCTCTCTTTCTCTCGCTTGTGGCGACTTTTGGTTCATAATATGTCTGAAGATCTGCAGTTTGTTTACTTTCATCGGCCATTAAAATACCGCAAATTGTTGTGATGTCTTTGACACGTGTGGCATCATAAAGTATCAAGGTATTGAAAGTTTTTTTTACAAACTTATTAGTGTGGATTTTGAATCTCAGTTTCAAACTTAGAAAGTCAATCTTTAATTTCTCTTTTGTTTCAACTATTTTAGCCCCGTATCTGTAATAATAAATTTAAATAGGCTTTGGTTCTTTGGTCTAGAAAAGCAGAGCTTTATTTGAAATTATAGAGTCAATAATGAAAATTCTCATACAGAAGGATCCTATGGGATGCTGTAAGAGTTCAGTTACTTCAGTCTTCTTCCTAAAACGATAAATGTAACATGAATCATTACTGGTAACAGGTCTAAGAAATATAACGTTGATGTGTGTTTGGTTTTTTAGCTCTTTTGCCAAACTTACAGTTGTTATTGAGATCAGAAAAATATTCTCCTGTAAAAAACGGGGTTATTATATTACCGTCTTTTTATAAAAACATCTCTCTCACTCTGTCCTGCATCAAAAGGAGGCATCACACTGATTATCTTGTGTGTGATGTGTGTGTGAATGTGTGTCTTACTCAGCTCAGTTTACTCCTCTCCACACACTCTTTATTGTCTTCATCTTCTCTTTTCTCCGGGCCTGTGGAAATTATTCTGACCCTAATCTTTCTCTTTCTCTGCTCCCTGCCTGACCCTTTTCTAAAGCGAGTAGCGTCCGACGCCAAACGGTACAAAAGGTGCTGTCACACACAAAACAATTAGCCGCCGGGGAGATGTCTCTGTCTGCTTCACACACACATGCAACTCTCAGACCAATATGTGATGATTTAAATCTGCACTGAACGCCAAGCTTAATGTGCTTATCTGCAGCTGTCTGAGTGAGTCTGTACAATGTTGTGTTGAAGACGCTCATAAAGGTGTCGGCTGTGTCACCTTTTCGCTCCAGCTTTACTGAAGGGTCAAAAAGGTGATATATGCTGCTACAATGAATTATATACATGTATGCTTTTGTTGTTTAATAGACATAGATGGAGTAGCGCTTTATATTCCCGACTCAAAGACAAATATGGCTTCCTTTCTACACATTTCTGTTCTAATTTCTCCAAATTTGTGTCTAATTTATGTACACAAATACATGTACAACATCAAAATGAACCCTTATTTATAACACTGAAGTCTTTAGAGCGTGCCCCTGCAGAAAAAAAAAAATTACGACATGATGGTTGCAGAAGCTGAATGGTGGCACACTGCAAAAAACGTAAATCTCAGCAAGTGTGTTTGTCTAATTTCTAGTCCAAAATATCTCATTAAATGTTTTATAAGCTACATTATCCTGACAAGTCCAGAAAAACATCTGGTTTTGAGAAACAGCGAGAGAATTATTAGGCATTAAAAAGTTGTAATACATTTTTTTTAAATGTTTGCCAATGGGTGGGGCAAGAAAATGTTCCTTGAGTTTCTTGAAAAAAGTCATGACATCTCATTGTGAGAAACTTAACAAGCAGTGTTTGCTTACTCCATTGGTAGATACTTTAAATGGGTAATACAGGCCTTGTTTTTGTAATATCATGAAATAAGATGTGTTTCTGGACTAGTTGAAGGAGGTGAATGTGGCTTATATTTCGTGACCCTGAGATTAGACAAATACATTTGCTGAGATTAAGTTGTGCAGTGTAAAAACAGGTCATCCCACCTCTTCATTTCAGCCATATGTGCCGCCGTGTTGTTGTGCTCTCAGGGTCACTGCCATGCTGTGTAATCTACCTCTGTTGAGTTCCAGATCAAAGTCTGATACTTTGGTGATATTCAAAAAGAGTTCATGGTTGCTTGACAGTCTGCACCATAAAACTCGAGGTTTCAACCAAAACGAGTCCTGCTGAGGAGTTAGCATGTTCCCGTGTTCAGTTCAGAGACCTGCAGATCCAAACGTTTGAATGTTTTTATCCGTATGTTCACCTCTGTGGTGGGATGTCGACATGGCAACAGTAAACCCCGCCTCTTCCCCGGTGTGAGCGGGGGATCAGCTTAAGCCCCCTGCGACTTTGCAGCGAGTAAGGGATTGATACATGGAGGGATGGATGACTGTGTGATCCAGGTTGTGTGGTCATGGTCATGCTTTCAGAGTATGGTTGGGCCATAGTGTGGGCAAAGGAAGTCCATATTTGTTGGTTGGGTGGTTGGCCATTGGTCTACAGCTCTAAATGTCCTCGAGCCTACTGAATAAAGACACCAATGGTCCTTCAAATCACAGTGACATGTTTCGCTCCCTGAACATTTTCTAGCTCCGCCATTTGGAGAAAATTCCTTTCAGACCAACACGTGAGTCCATGACGTGTATGTAGTTTGTATATTGGGATGTAGTACATACAGTAGCCTGTAGGGGGCACTAGTAGGCTTTGGTCATAGTCTTACTGATGTGAAAAACAATGTCGTGAGCACTATTTCCATCTCACGGCAGGAATTTAGACCTTGATTGAGAAAAATGGTTATTTTGAGCAATAGTGCAAAATTGGTGTCAGTTCTTCCCCCAAAGTATTTCTTGCCTGTCTCCAACTCAACATCATTTTAACAAGAATGTCAATGTTCAATGCTCTTCTGAGACTTGGAGCTCAAGTAACCCTTCATCATTATGTTCAAGTAGCACTAAGCTCTCATGCAGTCTTAAAGATCTTCAGTTGAGAGATCTTAGCGCTTGAATGTTCATGACTTTTCTAAGATATACATTAAAAAATGTGCCTTTATGTTTGAGTTATTTAAAGGTTAAATGTCCACACAAACAAAAGCAAACAGAAGAACAAAACACAAGAACCCAAACACAATAGAACTGTAACAGCACCGAGATAACTAAACCAACAAAAAAACAACAACAGCAAAGGCACCAAAGGGACATAATTAACCCCATTGTCGTAAAAAAACAACAACAACACAAGAGTCCAACAACATGAACTGAGACTGAAAGGACCAAAGATGTAAGATGTCAACAATTAAAGAGCTAGAAATAATTAACAGAGTTAAAAACAGAAAATATCTTCACTGTTTAACACTATTATTGTAAATAATGTTCATATCTTCACGTCCCTGCACTTTATACATATAGCTTATTATTCTAGTCTCCCTTTGTACTTGTTGCTTATTTTATATCTCTATTTTTCATTTTACATTCTGTCATTTATTTACATATTTCTTTCGGCTATATTGTATTGAAGAGCGACTCTAAGAACCAAATTTCCCCCTGTGATTAATAAAGTATTTTTGTTTCTGATAAAGACAGATAAAAATGGAGGTAAAACAATTAAATGATAAAAGAGCAATTAAAAGAGATAGAAACAATAAAAAAGTTTTTTTTTTTAAACCAATGAAGACATAAAAGACATTAAATAAACAATACTAATAAAAAACTGTAAAATTTGTTAACGAAAATGAAAATACAATCAAAAGAGATAAAAGCATTAAAAAGATTATAAAAGGAATCCAAATTAAATAAAATATTTCCTTTCGGTCTCAGTTCATGTTGTTGGACTAATTTCTTAAAATAAAATAAATTAAAAAGAGACAAAAGAATAATAGGAAGATTTTCAAAAGCAAATGTTTTTTTAAGGAGTTCGCACGTCCAACTATCTCGTGAAGTACTCATGAAGGTGCGTAGGACGACAAATTGTCACTTTCAAAAGAGAAAATCCAACACACTTGCTAAGTATCACCAATTTATTAGAAAAATTACAATGATTCAATCGCTCTGAACCTTTGTCAAGTGTGTTCAAAAAAGCTAATACAATATATATAATACAATATAAATGGCTCTTACTTATGGTTTTATATTGTACTTTCATGGGTTTTATTTCTTGTTTTGCTTTTATTTCTTTTTGTTTATTTTACTGATTTTGATCTCTTCATCGATGGATTTATCTCTTTTTATTGTTCTAATCTTTTTAATTTATTCACTTGTATTTATTATTTTGCTTTCATCTCTTTTCTGAATGCCTTTTCTCTTATTGTCGCTTCTGTTTCTTTTATTGGTTTAAATCTTTATTTTGCTTTAATCTATGTTTTTTTCCGTTGCTATCCATTTTTCCATCTAACATCTTTGGTCCTCTTGGTTCTTCTCGTTGCCTGGTTCGTTTGTTGCTTGGCGTTGTGGTGTTTGGGTAAATCATGTTGGTTGAATAGTTTTTTTTATCTTTGGGTTGTTTTGCTGTTTGTGTTTTTCTGTTGTTCTGGTTATTTCGTCGTTATTCAGGTTCTTATGTCTTTATTTTGTCAAAGCTTTTTCTTTACAGTTGTTTTTAAAGTTGCTAAAGTTTTAACTTATTGTAAAAAAAATATAAAAAATAAAAAGACGACAAGAGGCAATAAGACGACAACACCACATGAAGGCAAAGGTTAACAGGTCTGTTGTGTAGCTCGGAGCCAGACCCTCACATGCTGATCATGGGTATGATCAGAGAAATCTTGAAATTGATTCATATAATGGGAAGTCAATGTTATGAAGCTCAAAAACCAGTCGGACCAGTTTCAGTTCAGCAGAGACAAGCATTAGATAAAAGATTTGTCTAAACTCAGACATCTTTGTCTTCTTCTGAAACTTCTCCAACTTACACCCCTGACTGGTTACACCATCATGTTTAGCCAATCTCTGGTTGAGCTGCATCAACAACCAGCCAATCACAGCTGATTTACAACCATCCAATCACAGACCTTGACTGCATCACACAATGGACTGGCCAATCAGAGAGGTGGCAGGAAAAGTGCAAAACCAAGCTTTGGCTGCACTGACCTAATTTACTTTAAACACGAAGCAGCCAAACATCATAAACGTGACGTTTTGAACAACACATATAAAAAAGATGATTATTTAGAAGGAGATCGACGAGAGACGTGTGTCGTAATGCTGACTTTCCAAAAAGGCTTTTATAGAATCTTGAATTTTATCTTTGGGTTTCCTTTGGGAAATCAAACCAATAACAATGAATATGTTGATGAAAATATTAAATTATTTCTGTGTGATTTGGTGTACCTGGGTAAACCAAATCATTGGCAAAGAGCCTCTCACACAGATACAAACTACTTACACTTACATGCACACACACACACACACACACACACACACACACACACACACACACACACACACACACACACACACACACACACACACACACACACACACACACACACACACACACACACATCGCACACAGGCTAGTATCAAGCTGAGAGCCGAGTATTACAGATTACGTTGTGTTTGTTCGGGCATGAGTGAGTGTTTGAAGGTAATTGAATGGAGAGTTGAAAGTGTGTATACTTTTCTCTGTGTATTGTTGTGTGTTTGTGTGCACGTGTGTGTGTGTGTGTGTGTGTGTGTGTGTGTGTGTTTGTTTAAAGGTAACAGAATAAAATTACTAACCGACGGTGTGTTAGTGTGTTATGCTTATCTGCTCTCACACACTTTATCCCAAGGCTACTTTGACTGCTATCCTGCTGCTCTACACACACACACACACACACACACACACACACACACACACACACACACACACACACAAACACACACGCTTACACACTCACACGCTCACACCTTTCCTCCAGATTTCTCAGTAGAAGAAAAAGCAGGACTCTGTTAGACAATCTTTTTTTTGGGGAGGAAATGCACACCAGGCGAGTTAAAGATGAAATAATCTAAATCACAAACTCACAGCAGCTGTGCACGAGTGATTGTGAGCCACAAATGGATTATAACACTTAAGAACAAATGTGTGATACAAAAAAAGACAGCAGACATCATTATAATTCAGTCACACAGCTGTGGTGCATTTGATGTCTTTGTGAAGAAAAACATCCGTCTGTAATTGGTCATTTTGATTCTCTTCTGACAAACTTCAGGTGAATGTGTCTTTCATGGTTCTCTTATTAACCATGAACACTCATTGAATCAGCTCAGGCTTCATCACCGAGTGGAGGAGTGTAAACTGGCACAGATGACGATATTCATTAGAATATGATCTCAAGGAGGTTACTCTTTACACAAAAGGGAACACAACTCAGGTCCCTTTTACAAGAGAGAATAACATTATTAAATACAGGAGCTGATGAGAGCAACCCATCCTTTGAGTATCAAGGTCCTTTCCCAAAAGCTGCGTCCTCGCCCTATTATGGGTGAAAACAGAACAATCTAAAATGAATGGCCAGGGTCCCATAATCTTTGCCAGCTGGCTGTGGAAAGTGAACCCCTTATATCCTCCTGTAGTATGGGTGAGTTTCTCTGATGCGTCTTTGAGTACTCAGAAAATGTATTATTATTATTATTATCCATACCAATGGTTCCCAACCTTTTTGTTCCCCTTAGACCCCCCCCCCCCCCACCAGGATCCACACAAAAAGATATTCATTGCTGTAACTTAACATCAGTTTTGATCGTTTTCATTGCTAAATGTCTCTTTATTTGGAATTAAATTTTATTTTTTATTTCAACATCTAAAAAAATAAACGGCCTACACACAAATGAAATTTTGAAAACCTTAGAGCATACAAAGCATCGCCGCTCCTCTGATATCTCTGGCTTCCTCTCAAAACGGGGTCCAGACCTCCACGTTGCAACCAATGATACCTTTGATCCAATGATCGATACCATACTTCTTTATACAACTTCAATTTAATTATTGAATCCATTTGTTAATAATGTATTAATAATGAATCATGTAGGTTGTATTGTTCTTTAGATTAATAAAGGAATGTTGTCAGGTATCATTTTATTATCATTCCATTTTTCCCGGGTCCTCCAGCATCTCTGTTAAATAGCAGAGATAGAAACAGGGAATTCAGCAAGAGAGGCCGAGCTACGACTCACGGAAAAGCTACCTGTCCGGTAAAAAGGTGTGCGTCTTGTCCACTAGGCCGCCAGGCATTGAGCAAGAAACTGCGAGAAACTCCTCTTCTCTTTTGCAGAGTGGACGGAGATGAGAGTGGGCTCAGAGGTCTGCTGTGTCCTGTCTGTTTGAGTTTCCTCCAAAGACATGCGGCTGAATTGGAAATTCCAAAACGCCTGCAGGTGTGAATGCAGGAGTGAATGTGCAAGTCCGTCTGGTATACGTCTGGTGCCTTCTACATAGTGGATTATGGGATGGGCTCCAGCAGCCTGTTACCCTAAGAATCATGGATGAAGCTTCTTCTTTTTTTTTTCTTCTTTGCATTGAGACGATCCTGTCAGCTCCCATCATGGCAGCACCTCTCATACTCTGAGGTCAGTTCACTCAGCTGGGAGCCCTCCAAATAAATCATTCCGTTTTGATCACATGTGAAAACTTCAGGCTGACATCCATCATGACAGCTGAAGGTTAAAAACTTGACATACACCTCACATTTCAGCAAGTATAGTGGAAACAATGGCCTGGAGTCAACTTCACTGGCTGTTGGTTTTATCAGTGGTTTATAGAACTATACTCTTTATAAATAATGGACTCAGCCATCATGACTTCACCCACTGGTTTGCAAACCAGTGGGTGAAGTCTGACTGCATTTTCAAAAGCTCCAGGTTGGCATTATGCTTACACGTGCAAACATCTCTGGCTCGGATGAAACAACATTCATGGTAGCCAAATTAAACACAGACATCACCTCCTCTTGTTACATGTGTCCGAACAGCTAGGGCGCATTAGAGATTACGTCGCATCTTGCAAGAAATCGGACGATCGCTGTCCTCACTGCATCCATTAAATATTGACCTCTCTGCTCTGTGAATTTCAGTTTCCCCTTGCTAACAGTATGACATGTGGTGCTTTTGTATCGAAGGTGGACAAGCAGAAGTGTGGTGCTCTGCATTGACGAGCTGTTGACTCAAATTACAACACTCAGGCTCGTCCGTCAATAAACGGATCTTGGAGAGATGAATTATGTTTTTTTTCGCTGTGTGAATACAAGTCAAAGCACAACATTTCAATCACAGATGTGGGTATCATTAATGCACCACTATCTCCACTAAAACATGCTAACAAGCGACACAAAGGACAATAGAAACAGGGCATCGGGGTTAAAACGGCGTGGCCTGTTGCATCCCGCTGCTTTGCATTTCATCGCTTGCAGGCTTTTAGGTCACTCAAACACAAATCAGTTGAATCAAGCTGACTTTGTCGCTGATGCTCATTCTGTAAGGACACGTTGTAAACAAATATACCCTGTAAAGAAAACCTGCAAAATACTGAAATCTAGACATTTTCAAGTTACAAACTTTTTTTTAGTAGACTCAAGTATGAGTGATATGTGTTGGAATATTATTCTCCCTACGTAGTGATTTATGCCTCCATACATGTCTTTATGTTTTTTTGTCCATGTTATGAAGCGATTAATATGGGCCAGGCCATGCAGAAATATGACCGATAATATCCCAACTGGACCTAAAGGTTTATTTATTTTTTTCCTGAAACTGGTAGTGGATCTGAATCCTAACCCAGAAAATGGAAATATAATATATCTCGTTAGGACTGCGATGAGGACTTTAGAATGAATCTGTGATGCAAGTGTGTGTTGTACGTGTGTGATGTCAGTTTGACAATGTCTTCTCCACATTACAGAAATCCATAATTCAGCTGTCACCGCCGTACCCCACAGCCAGCCCTACAGCTGGACGTGTGTTCATTGTTTTCTAACAACACTCTTTCTCACTCTCTCCCCACCAGGTAAATCCTCACCTGCCTTCTCACCTGCACTAAAAGTAAGAAAATCAATACCTGTGATCTCTCTTTCCTTCCTTCTCTCTTTCTCGCACCCTTGTGCTTTGTTTTGGTCTTTGTGGTTTCACACACACACACACACACACACACACACACACACACACACACACACACACACACACACACACACACACACACACACACACATACACATGACATGCATACAGAGGGCTGATGTTTTGTGTGCTGTGTTATTATTCCTAAATTGGTGTCACAGACAGATGATGTGTGACCTGACTCCTGTGAGGAGATAATTAACTGCTTTGACATGTAGAAATAGGACAGTTAGTGGACACTGAGGAATATCATTACGACATTTATATATCTTTAAGTTTTTACCTGTTCTATAAAGGCCATTTGAAGGTTGATGGTTCACAGATTTATGGAGTCATTTATCATCTTTACATCTATCAAAATATCTCATTGTCTCTTTCTGGTGTTGACTGGAACAGTTTGTGTATTCAAGTGGGAAAAAGCTGATTTGTGCAAAAAAAAACTTTGCTGCATGATAGTTTGATGAATTAACCATTTAGTGACTGCTATGAACCAGAGCATGCAAAGTGATTCAGTGCCTTTCTAGTGCACTATGCCTCTTTTACCCTAACCCAGGTACTGTCAAACATATAACTTTGGGTCTTACTTACTGTAGGGTCACTTGCATTGACTGTTGTTGACAGGTTTATGTAAACCTGATAGTGTGATCGTTTGACATTATTATCATTCACCTTTCTTTCTAAAGTTGTGTGCATAGTTGTATCTTTTACTTTGATGGTGACTAAAGACAAAAGGTTGGCTAGTTTATTTTAGTTTTATGGGGGTTTAGAGTTATGCATTATTAGGGGCATGACTGATATGTCTCTGCCTTTTTTCCAGTTTCTATACGTTGACTGAAAGTTATTTTGAGACTACTTTCAATATGGTGACCCCTGTCATTGGGCTTCAAAACTTTTCTACAGTAACCAATGGCTGACGTGTCTGAGACTACGTCCATGTCTATACAGCATTGATTTCCACCTAACTTTCAATCATTCTACAAACAAACAAAGATGTACAGCTGAGGCAGGCCTTAAGATTCCTGACAAACAGCTTCAACGCGCCCGTCATTGATTGAGGTGAGACAGAGTTGAGACAGTCAACTCAATCACGCTCCTTATTAGGAAAATATATACATCACTCTTAGCAGTCATATATTCAAAAACACTGAGTAAATAAAAATCCACTTACCTAAATTCTGAACCAATAATTGAGACTAAAAGATTTTTTGAACACGCTGTAAACATGTATATTTCTGCTGTAAAAATGGACAATTATGTGGGATCTAATCTAAGGGGCGGCTGTGGTTCAGTTGGTAGAGTCATCGCCTCTCAACCAGAAGGTCAAGAGTTCAATCCCCAGCTGAGCAACATGTCCAATGTGTAAGATTGGGCAAGACACTTAACCCTGCATTGCTCCCGCAGCTTCAGTTGCAGTGTATGGCTGGGTTAGTGTTGTACTCACTGATGTACGTCGCTTTGGATAAAAGCATCTGCTAAATGAATTGTAACATTGTAACATCTAATGGGCTTTCCTTGGCTTGTGGATCCGGCCTCAAGTGGACACTCAGGGAACTGCACATTTTGCACTTGTGTTGCTACTTGATCTGAACACTGTTCACACTCAGACATTTGCTTTGTGGTGTGAAGAAACTGTTTGCTACCAATGTACACTGTTTGCAGAGTTAGAGGTAGATTCAGCCAACATGGATCAAAGCTGCAGTTTCTCAAGTGTCCACTGGAGGCTGTTTCCAAAAGTGAGTCAGTCAGTACAGAGCCAAAAGTAAAAATGTCTAACTTCATAGCAGCAATAGAAAAGTTTACAGCCTGGTCCAAAAAAAGGTTTTAATCTCTACTGATCATTACTCTTTTTGTGACAACTTTTACTTCCACCCCCCCAGAAAAAGAAATAAACTAAGAAATGTATCCCTTTTTCTGCCAAATGTGGCATTTTCTATTCACACTGGAACCAACTTTTTGGAACTTCTCAGAAGTCTCTGGATATTGTCCGTTTTTACGTGCTGGAAGGCAAATGCCTGTCAGCTATCCTCGAATCACCTGGCTGAACCTGGACAGAGGAAGAAACTCTTCCAGAGAAAGGAGGGATTAGTTCATCAGAAGGCAGACGGTTAAATCTTTGCCATATTTTTAAGGAACATTGTATGTTTTGGCTTTGATATATGCAAAAGTCTTTCTGTCCATATGAATGACCAGTGTAATCCTGTGTTGTCCTGGGATGATGAATGGGGAAAAAGTAGGACTGGTAATTCCTCTTCACCAGCTCGAGGTGTAAGGATGAGTCTGCCTGGACCCAGAGTGAAAGAAACAGGGAAGATTAAAAGAAAAGAGAAGGAGAATTGAAAGGAGAAAGGAATTAGACCATCCAGGCCTTGGTGGCTTAATCCACCTAAGCTGGACGAGGAGAGGAGAGGGTAAAGAAAACGTGGAATAAAGAGTGGGGCGATGAAAAATAGGGACAGAAAGGAATGGTCGGAGGGAGGATAGATGGACAGTCAATCTGAGTAAGCCAGCATGAGGACACAGAGAGAGAGAAAGTGGGACTGTTAATCCTGGTTGTCCTTTACACACAAAGTCCCTAAGACCTTGACCAAAGTCTTACACTTGACCTAAACTTGAAGCGTATTTCCATAGTTTTGAACCTAGTCCCTTTTTTAAATGAATTAAAAAACTTCTAGGTACAAACATTTTACAAACTCCAGATTGTTTCAACCAGCAGCCAACACACTGTATTTCTTTTTACCTTAAGTTTCTGCTACTGGCTTGTCCTATCTTTCCTCCAATCAGAGATTAACTTTGAAGTGCACACTATTTAAAATAAAATAAAAAACAGATATTGTATCTTTACACAGATACACCGCTTTAACCCTTTTCCCATTGATGATGTAAGTAGCTCTATATACGGTATACGTGCTTATGAGGACAGAGTGGTTCTGATGTTAACAAGGATATCATTTTCTCCCTACATGGTGCATGCCAGAGGTTTGAGTTCTGTGTAAAACAACGCGGCTCCTCAGGTAATCCCCTTTATTCTCAAAGGAGAGCATGCTTTGATCCCTCTCATTGGAGTTCAGGTCAGTACAGAGGAGCAGAAAACAGCCTGACATGAAGAGGATGAGTGATGGGAACAGAGTGTCCGTCAGTCTTTGGACCCATGACGTCCACCCAAATAGACACACATATATACGTTACAATCTGGCATTTAAGTTAATGACATGGAAATAAATGAGAAATGGCACGGCGGATTGGATGTCCACTTGACATTTGCAGTCTGACGGGGGAGATTTCTGATGCCCTGCCAGGGATTTTTTTTCTATTCATCTGTCAGGCGTCGGGTCGACGTGTGCTTCACTGCTCTCTGTCTTTTTCACAGTGAAAGCATTCTGAGTCATTGAGATCAACAAGACATCAAGTTCTTCTTCAAAGACATATTTTTCCTACACTCAGGCAATGGTGCTCTTGTTCCGTCACTGTCAGGATGAAAGTAAAGTTTTCGATTATATTTTAAACAATCATCTGTTGTTAAAATCTATTTATCTGAAGATTGTTTCAAACCCTTTCCTCTTAAAACATGTTCGCCTTCGGACGAGGATAAAGTTTGCTGGTTGTATGTTATGAACAGGTTTCAGGCTGCTTTCAGACTGAGAGTATCCCCTGTGAGAAAATGAGAAACCTTTCATGTATGGAGCCAGTTTAACAGCTCAGTGTTGATGCAGTTGCAGATGCAACTGGTCTGGAAAAAACTTACACAAGTCACAAAAGTATGAAAAGTATTTCAGTTGACCACGGTTTTACAAAAGTTCAGACATTGTGCAAAATGTTAATAAAAACAGTGTGAGTATTTTTGAAACACTGAAATTATTAAATAATCAGCCTCAAACTCAGCCTGTCCTTAGGTCGACTGAAAGTTAGGTTGAGACAGCATTCCAACATGGTGACCGCCATCAATGGGACTCCGAAGCCCCCTGCACTAACAGATAGATAAAATTTGTCCATTAATGTTTACAGTCTGCAGCTCACTATTAATACTGTTATACGGCAATAGGTTAGTAACAAGGTCTGGTAAGAAAGAGCATCCTAGAGAGGCTAAACCTGTTAAAGAAAAGATGGGGTGGAGATCAGTCTGTGCTGTAAAATAGTGTAACACTTTAGAAATAATGTTTCAAGATCAAATTTGAGTAATAAACTGGCTTCCTACAGTCCAGACTTGTCATTAATGGAAAATGTTTGGCGCATTATAAAGTATGAAACAAGTCAAAGGAGACAGCCAACTGTTGAACAGCTTCGAATGAAACTGGTCAAAAATGCTAACTGAGTCATGTTCATAAAAAAAGTGTTGCAAACAGAGGGGTTAACATGATCCTATCCCAAATGCTTTTAAACGTTTCATATTAAAATTAAGAAAAAACACTCCAAAAAGAATTAAATTACTCAGTTTCAGCATTTGATATGTTTCCTTTGTGCTTTTTTCAGTCAAAAATGTTTTGAAAATCATCACATTTCGATTTTAATTTACATTTTACACGTTATCCCAACTTTGTATGAAATGAGGTTGTACATGCACATGCCTGATGGATGAAGTGAAGGGCATGTTCCTAAAAACATGACTTTTCTGAGCAGTGAAATCCTGCCTGTGAATGTTGGAAACGGTTGTCTTGTGTATGGACATTTATTATTTGTAGAGTTCATGTAACAATATGATTTATTTTAAACATAAAAGATAAATTATAAGGACAACTGCGCCTGATGATAAGCAATGTAAAAGCCTGAAAGTAGAAATAGTTTTCAATAAGTTTCACAGGAGTGAAGTGCATCCATTATGCGCCATTATGTTCTTCAGTGTTCGTGTTTTAGCATGATTATCCTTCCAAAGGACAATGCTCTCTCCAAATGCCACCAGGAGGTCGTCTAATGGTAATCATTGTTCAAGCAAATAATCCAGCCTCGGTCCAGGGTGCCCATTTTCCCTCCATCTACCACGCCTGAAATAACTTAGACACTCTTAATGTACCACTCACAATCACCAAGTGTGGTTCCATTTTCAAGTCTCGACTGTCTGCTGTATAGTTATCCTTCCCTATCACCTATGGATTTTAGTTTAGAGCATGTCAAATTGAAACATAATGGAAAGACTGAAAGACGTAGAGGCAAACTGCTGTGAAGGCTTACATACAGACATCTTAACAAGGCCAACAAACAGCTACAGCTGATACCGTTTGTTAGAAAAACTGTAAATTCTGAAACAATGCACGTAAAAAAAACCTAATCCGATGGTCCAAAACTAATGCAGTGATTGATGTGGAAGCACAAGGAGAATGTTTTTATCTCTGCAGACGAGCACATGTGCACCGAACATTTGTCAAGCTAGCAGGTTGTTGATGTGTGTTGGATTACGATCCAAGAATAAAAGCCATCAGGAGAAAAATAAACAGTTGCCAGAATTAGCATTTTGTCATCTGTTCCTCCACTTCAAGACTAACTGGTGTCAGTTTTAATTCTTAAGTTGTTTGTTGTTTAATTGTTCTGACAGTTTTCTGGTGTGATTTATCAGTGAGGACACATTAGATGATGTTGTCTCTTCAGTGTGATTCTGTTAAACTAATGTTTGGTGCCAGCTCCCCTGATTATGAGACATTGCTGTTCACCGCTTTCTGTGTCTGTGACTCCTGATGTTTGAGTTTTTTTCATTAGAAATGATGTATACATGTAGCCTTTTAGTGGGGACAAGAACTTTATTTTTTATTTTTTTAGGGGGCTTTTTTGTCTTTATTTTGAAAGGACAGTGGATAGAATCCGAAATCAAAGAGCGAGGGAGAGGGGAATGTCATGTGGGAAAGGAGCCACAGGTCGGACCTGAACCCGGGCCGCGCGACTAAAGATTTACATACTCAAATCTAATTGGCCAGATTTTACCTCATTGTCGAATTTCGATCTGATCGGTATCCCCTGTAGCTAATAAACCGCCCCCTGACAAGTACTTCACAACGCAGAGTTCAAAACAAAAAACGAACTAATAAATTGCTTTGATTCTCCTCTTTAAACTATTAATAATCGCAGTTCTTTCATATAAGACCTTCTGAACTTGTTTACTTGTTCCTGCAGCTTAGTTAGATGGTCTGAAAATTTATCAGCAGACAACAGACATAGTCAAGATTAGGAAACGAATGACCCACGAGTGATTGTTGGCGGTGTTCAACGTTGACCTATCAGCTGTGACTTTTCATTACTACAGTGTTGCAAGTCAATAATAATGATGCTCTCCTTAAAAAGTAGTCAAATCAATTATAAGTCAGAATATGAGTCTATTTTTAATTATCAGTCCTCAGCTGTCACCTGTCTTAGGACTAATTGGCTCTGATATCACCGTCTGTTTGTTCAGGTGCTTCTCCTCAGAATCAAAGAAAAAAAATGGAGATGTTTTTTTTTTCCTTTGGTTGATTTCATTGTCATCAAATAAAAATAGTAAAAATATACTGGAATAAAAGGTGGAGAATGGACACATTACTGGATAAAATAATGTGTTTTTAAAGAGCAATTTGTTTGCAAATATGCTATGGTTGGACCGTCTATCCATCCATCCATCCATCCATCATTCTAGTTCAGGGTCGTAGGGGGCTGGAGCCAATCCCAGCTCTGATTGGGCAAGAGGGCTGGACACTCTGGACTGGTCAATCACAGGGCTAAGATTCGGACCACCTACCATTATTTCTTCAAAGTCTTCAAACCGTCTGTTGAAAAGTTTTTCAGCTGAAAAAATAGAAATGTTGGTTTCTTTGCTTACTATCTTTTTTGTCTGGATTTTGGTCACGATGCTCAAATGTCCCACCAAGCGAGAAACCAAACGCTCCATGAGAACTCCATCCCTGCGTGCCTCCACAGGTGGCTTCTCATTGGCCCGCTGAGTCCCCAGGCCCTTTGTCATTGGTCCCCTTTTCCTGCAGGAGGCTGTTGAGACCCCTTTGGATCCCAATAGTTTACTACCCCCCCAGTTTCACAAGTAGTTGCAAAACTTTCTCAGCCTTGCAGAAAGGATACACAGTTTAAATAGGCAGTATGTCCTTTAAAATCAGGAGCCAGGATATGAGTCATACATTGATTGCAATCTTTTTAAAAGGGTTGCCCATGTCATCAGCAGTTGTACTTTTATTTGTGGAACCTTGTTCATGGCTGCAACATTTACTTTCTAATTCCACCATTTGTGTGTTTTTTTATCTACTCGAGTAATCAGAACTGGCACCCTCCTGGCTAAAGCTGCCTCCTTAACCTCTAAGGTGTGACTGGATGACATTCCTAACTTGAAAGAAAAATCCTGCCACGCATTGTTATTTCAGCAATAATTTATCAGAGCATCCCTTCGCTGCACATTTCTTGGCTCAGTCGTTCATATCTGAACCCACAGAAACTCCTCCCCCGGCCCCCTTCTTTTTTAACGTTATTGTTTACCTGAAGTTTGTCTTAAAGCAAATGTAAAGTAACCAGTGTGCACAAGATCACCATGAGCACAGCTGTGTGAGCAGAGAGGAGCAGAAGCGCTTCTTAACCAGCATATTTCTCAGAAATTCAACAAGCAGGCAGTTACCGAAAAACTTCTATTAAAAGCATTTTTTTGTTTCAATCTCTGAAATCCCTCTGCCTTTATGTGGGACAGACGTCTATATCAGACCAGCTTTTTAATTATTTGAAACAAAACTCATGTAGAGCAAATTTGGGACAAAAGTAAAAATGATTGATTTTCCTGTGTACACAAATATTAAAAAACATCAACTTAGTGTCGTAGTCAAGACGTCACTTACCGAGACCAAGACATACCGAGACCGCAGTGCTCCAAGACCGAGACAACACAGAGACATTTAGGGATCAAGACCGAGTCAAGACCAATACCTGTGGGGGAGAGAGACTCTTAATATCATCACTTTATGTTTCTTCTTGCTCTCCAGATCAATGGAGGATTTTTTTTTCTGACGCTCCACCCTGATTTTTATTCTGTAATCTTGACTGCTGACAACATTTAACTCCGACTGATTTCTCCCTGCAGCCACTGCCGTCAGTAAATGTGATGTGCCGCACTTAAAGTTAGAAATTAACTTCAGTGGTCAGACTACCAGATTAACAATGGATATAACAGAATAGAAGCACAACGATTTATTTACCAGGAAGCATGTTTTTCCTTTCACTGGTCAGTTACAGAAATGTGTCACACACACACACACACACACACACACACACACACACACACACACACACACAGACACACGCTGTGGTGTCATAAAAACTGTCTGAGAAATAATGATGGTCCTAACGGAGAGCACATTGATTAAATCATTACACCGCTAATTGACTGGCGGCATTGATCTGATCTTGATGCACACACACATACATATACACACACACGCACACGCACACACACACACACACACACACACACACACACACACACACACACAGGTACACACATGAACACACACACAAACACTCTTTTCAGAAAAGTTAAATCAGACCGAACGACATACATTTTTGGTTGTTTCTGATCAACAATGGATACTCACACATATCGTCTGTATTTCTTTCATTTGTTACTGTTTTTTTTTTCTCAACTCAAACACACATATACGAACACACACTCAGACACACACACACTCACCCAGGTCAATCACAGCGATGAGAAAAAACACACACTGGTGTCTTGAGACACGGCGCAGTTTAAACATTCATTAATGCTTAATGAAGGCAGAGAAAAAGATTGATTAGATTTTATTAGCTGCTCTGTGGGAAGGTGAGGATGGCCTTTTGTTAACTGATTAGATCGTAGTAAATAAATAATTGGATCAGGGGGCATAGACAACTTTCTCAGGCCAGGATTTCGAACTGATTAAATGTAGTTTCTGAGAAAAGGGATCAAGCCTGAATTAAACATGGTGTGTTCTCATGATTGTTTTATGAAGCCGTTCGCTTTCTCTTCTTAGTTTAACCTTTTTTTTTCGCTTTAAAAAAAAAGACTTCAGACATGAATGGAAGATTCAGTATCCAATTCTTAAAGACCATTCGGACCTTTTGCAAGTTATCTGTGTTATATATAGTTTGTTAATTTAAAATTAAAGAGCCCATATCATGCCCTTTTTGGGGTTCGTATATTTAATCTATGTACCTACTTTTGTACGTTCACAATAGCTAAAGTTCGAAAAAAGTGTCTGTTTTCATGTACTGCTCCTCCTTTCTCCCTTTACACTCTGAGTCCGTCAGCTACACTCTGTTGAGCCCACACTGTTAGACCCTACGTGGGCCAAGTCTGCTCTGATTGGTCTGCCGATCTGCTCTGTCGTTATTGGTCAGTTGCTCAGCACGCTTCTCGGAAATTTCAACATGAGCTGCAGGGCTTGCCACAACGAGCCAATGGGCTTAGATCAGTGATCTCACACTGACAATGACGCCGCACTGACAAATTTTTATCGAGGGGGGCTAGAAGCGAGCGTTACATGCAGCTAATGCTACAGCTAACAGGAGAACGTAGGAGAAAACACACTAAAGGGCATATAAAACCAGAATAAGTGTAATATGGGACCTTTAAGGCAATCAAACAATCAGACTACCACTTAGGAACTCCTGTCCTGTGGTAGTTTCTGTCATAATTGAATTCTAAATAACCCTTTGGCTGCCTGTTGTCAGTGCAGTGATATGAGTTACACATTAAGCATCAAATCAGAAAATGATACATAAATTTATAGATTAAGTTTTCAACAAAAGAACTGAATTTTTAAAGAGTTGAATCCGATTGTTAATGCTTCATTCATCCCTCAGGGTCCAATTTCACTGCTACAATTTGTAAAAGTGAAAAAACAAGCATCAACTTCCATTTACAGGCTACAGACAAATGCAAACTGTTTTTAGTAACTCGTAAAGAATAGCATATACAAACCTAAAACTGAGTAACCTGGGCACATCAGTCACCTGGGCAGTTTACAGGTCCTCCATTAGTTTGGGATTTTGTTACCATTACATGTGGCTTTTTTCTCACCCATAAAGGGGTTTGGAGACCTACATATCAAAATACCAATATAACATGCTGAGACATGTCCCATTGGATCCAGCCTTTAGAATGTGATGTGAATGTCATACTCTACTTTTTTATCATTGTAACACAAATATAGGTATGCCAAAAAAAAACATCCAAACACCCCCTATGTGGCATAGAGTAATTATAAAACGGACATGTTTTCAACTAAACAATTACGGAACTTACCAGAAATCTTTTTAAAGTGATTAATAGTTTTCAAAAATGTAACGTTTAATAAAACTGTTAATTATGATTTGTGACTTCTCGACCACCCTCATGTCTGCATGATTTATGTAACAACATCCCTCTGAGGTTTTGAGGATAACAACTAGTTCTTTAAAGTTACACTCTGAATAAAATATAAATAATAAGTTTAACCGGCTGAGAATTTGTAACTTCAGTCTCCGTGAAGGGTTTATGATCTCTGATTCTTCTGCAGAGAGGCATGTTTTAGAAATCTGTTTGAAGTTTGACATTTAAAAAGGATTTTCATCTTATTTTTATCTGAGGCTTCAGTTGAACACACAAACACAAACACACACATTTACACACAGTGCAAGGTGAAGTTCACACCGACTGTCTCAGCTCTGTGGGAGGAAAACACTTAACGACTGAGGTTAATTTACTACACACCTTTAATTAAACTGACTCACAAACATATTCACACTGCATGCACTCACACCGGTGAAAGAAGGACACACTATTCGCACATAAGAATAAAGGCAGGAAAACAGTTTTGCTGCACACAAACATGCACACCTGTTGATGCTCCGGTGTGACTCCTAGTTTGGACCAATGGTGCGTCGAGCCGCGCAGCAGGTGGCCAATTAGCGGCAGCCTGAGGCGGGACCTCCTGCTGTGGTTATAGCTCCTGACCAATTAGAGGACTAGATTTATACCAGTAATAACTCTGTGCTCACACTGCACACCACAATGTGTACACGGCGAGCGCTCACACACAGGTGTATCTTGTTATAGCGAGAGAATATGCAAAACAAAACAGGCATAAACATAAAGGCAATTGCACATGCTAACATGAACACAGCCCCCCTATATGTGCTTCAATAATCAGCAATTAGAGCATTTTGCAGGATCAGTCATATCTCACCTTGGCAAACTGTTGCTGCACAAGCAGGGCTCATAGAGGAGAATGAATTAAAGAGGAACTATGAAAAGGACAAAGGACCATTAAAAACCACAAAGTGGTGATGACAGGCTTCATTTATCTTCAGCTGCTTGCTTTCCAGCCTTCTTCAAAGTCTTTGGATCTTGTTAATAGCCAGAATGTTGACAATCTTGTGTGCAAAGTCGATTATTCTGCGGGAAGGAAGCAAAAAGAACATACGTAGAGTTGGGATGTAATCACCGCTTCCATCCCGATTAAGATACAAGCTCCATACCAACCGACATGTGGAAATGCACCCGTCTGATTACACACAAGTACAGTATCAGAAATCTCTATTTATTTGAATGTTGTTGTTTTTTTTATCATGTGAAAAATGTCTACATAAACTAAATGCAGTAATATTACTAAATCCAAATAGGTTTGTTGGATGCAATTGTAATGTCAGTTTCATGACACTGAATCAATGTTATTTTTGAGAGAGCTGCTCAGTGGTCATGTCAGTCATCTCTCAACCAGTAGGTTGGGGGTTCAATCCCCAGCTCCTGCAGCTACATGTCTGATGTGTCCTTGACCCCAGATTTCTCCTGCTGCTTCATCGGCAGCGTATGAATGTGTATGAATGGGATTGGTTCATAGTGATGGTCCCTTTACATAGAAACCTCTGCCATCAGTGATGTGAATGGGTGTGAATGTGTGGGTGTGTCCTGTGGTTTAAAGGTACTTACCTTTAAAAAAAGCACTATACAGGCTCATGTCCATTTACCATTTTCATGATGAGGAAACTGAGCCAAATCAAATAAGCAAGATGTTTTTCCTCAAAGTCAGACTGGGCTATCCTACATTTATACTGTGTCTAACATTACCTAAATGTGATTCCATAAAATATTAACTTACTTGATATAAACTAACTCTCCTGTAGATTTTTTTTTTTCAGATTTATATTTTGTACTTGTACCTTGAAATATGTTTCGCATATAAACATGTCTGTTTTGTCTGTTATTATTAAATTTGTCCAAATTGCTTCCATGAGTGCCAAAATGTAACTTTGTGCTCTTCTCTGGATGATGTCTGCTAGTCTCAAATGTATTGATTATAAGCCAAAGATGCGTCACTCCATCCCAAGTGAACCATTTGTTTTGAAGGTCAGTCAGACCAAGAGAGACGAGTCTTTAAGACAGTTGGGTAGTTAAAAGAAAAAGCTCAAAATATTGACTTGCATAAGCAGCTAGCTCTCACTCCAAACTCAAGTCAAAGATTCGAAAATTCAGCAGCCACCCAACATATTAAAATCATCTGTGGATGGTTCCCCTGGCATCATGGCAGTAATGTTAATACGAGGAGCATGACACTTTTTAGGGTTGGCTGTTTGGGGCGATGAATGAGTCAAAGAAACATTGACTTTCATAAAAGATTCTGGGTTGGTATTTCTTTATGAAGCTAATAAAGTTAAAGTCTTAAAGTACAGAAAGCTCAGGAAAATGTAACATAGGACATTTGACAAACACTGGATACTTTTTTAATAGAATGCACTCAAACATGTCCCTTAAAAGGTTCAAAAAGAAAGAGATTCAACCTTTGGGGTTTCCTGATGAGCTGTCCATTACATTTTATCTGTACAAGCAGACATTTGTGCCTGAAAATGGTCAGAAGGGATGGGAAATAAAATTCATAGTACTATTGAAGAAAACTTAAAAACCAGAGTTGCTATCGTGGAAATTGTTGACTTCGGTGCTATCAGTCTAAAAGTAAAGGTGGTTTCCCAATTGACTTTTAAAACATGTGACCAGTGTTGGACAAGGAGACATTACCAGCCTGAAAATCTGTTGCTAGCAGGTCAAAAAAGGCCAATAAATAAACCAATAAATTAGTAAGAAATGAATATATGAAAACAATTGTTATTTCTTACAGCATTTGGCACCAATCAAAACCAAGCCATATTTCTCATTAGGTGTCTTTGACGATCTCAACAGAAGTCACAGTCACCCGTATTTTATTTGTGCCAAATAAAAACCATTTTGGACACGGGGGCCAAAAAAATATCTACAGTGTTCTAGAATTGGCTGTTGATCTTTTTCAGCTGAAAATAAATTACACATAAAGGTGAGATGGTCATTGGTTTGGTCAACTGCTTGTGAATGCAAATTGGTTATTTCCATTGCAGCACTCACTGAGACCTGCATGAATGTTCAATATACAATAAAGGGTGAAATACTCCGCCTCATCTCATCAGCTGCATGAAGGAGTACTGTAGCACAGCCTGACCCGCTAACAAGGAACAGGCAACAACGGGGAGAAAGAGAACATCTGCATCACAAAAATAAAACCACATGCACAGCATGTGGCATCCTGCAGGTTTAGCAGAAAATGAAACTGTGGGATTCATTTGCAGTGAGACTGGCACTGAAATGATTTGCAAAACATGGTTTCTCCTCAAGAAAGCGGGAGTATTATCAAATCACCTCAGATGCTGCTGAAAAATAAATATGTAACCGCTGAGTCCGACAGGGGAAATCACTGACGTTGTTCCGGTCTATATTTAAGATTAGGAATAGGTAAAGTGATATTTGTATTTACCAAATGTGCCATGTAAATTATAAATAGTGTGTAAACTGTGAGTCTTTAAAGCTAGAAGTGAATGCATCTTTTTGTTTTTCACCTGATTAATTTGGTTTCACCCAACGATAACAACACATGAATTACTGTGGTTTAACAAGCAACACAATCAGATGCAATAGTTGAGGCTGGACACAGACAGCAGGGGTTATGGAGAGAGCTATGGTTCTGGGCGGGAGGCTAGAGCGTCAGTTGAAGAACATGTATCCCATGTTGTGATAATTCCATCACGAACCAAAACACATGGCAAAACACATCTGAAAAAAATCTTCAATTTTGATTTGTGCCACAAACTGAATGAGCAAATACAAGAAAAAAAAAATTAAACCAGCAACCCCGTGTACTGGTGAAAATATGTTTTCCATTAAACAGCCAAATCAAACAGGCAGAAAGCAGATGAAACCATATCAAAGTCGTACAAATTGATTTGAGACAAACTCAGATGATGGGGCTCAGTGAATACGAGGTGATTACTAGCAATTCTGAAAGAATGGATATTACAGGGGGATATCTGTTTGTGGGAAATGTGAAATTCATGCTGACACATGCTGAGACAATTTGTACCTGGAATGTCAACTGTAACTAAGATCATTTTGATCTGTCTTTCAGGCTTTTCGGTTGTTTTTGCAACTGAATAAATCTTAATCGTGCAGGACATTTCCGACAAGCTATGTATCAGCTTTGAGGTTCCTGGTGTCCTGAGATTGCATCAGCAAGACTCTGCCTACATTGAATAAACAAGCCCTTGAAAGAAGATAAAACATCTGATGCCTCCAGAATCTCAAGATGGCCCAAACATGGAGATTGGGGGATTGGTTGAGATCCACTTGAAGTAGCTGATGGCCTCTCGAACTATTTTCACACTTGCATTCTAGAATTTTTTAGGACAGTCCGCCCCCGAAATCTTCCTGAGCTGCTTATTCAAATGTTTCAATGACAGTGTAAAGTTTTCCCTGACAGATGAGGACGATCTGACAATGGAGACCAACTGGCTGGCTGAAACTTTCCCTCAAGTTGTTGTGCATTGCAACAATTTGATGCTCAAAGGATGCTGGGTTATCTAGTGATAATAGCGGAGCAGGTGGTGCAACTTTTCACAAGCTTTTCTCTATCAATTTGTCAAAATCATCCATATCAGGAAAACATTGGTGTACTGTTAAGAAAATAGACCTTGCAGGCTGCTGAAGAAACTAAAAGGTCACATATTATACATATTATACATATTATACGCTTTACATGTTATACACTTTACCATGTTTTTTCTAACACTAATGTGTCCCTATAGCCTGTCTACAAATCCCCCCAATCCCCCATCCTCTACAACTTTCGCCTACTTCACGTTTCAGAAAACATGTGCTTGAAAATGCCCTTCGGAGATTTTCTCTTCATGACATCACGAAGGGCAGTAACCCATCCCCCGGGTGGGTGACACTCCCACAGCTCAGTGGGCTCTCAGGAGGCAGGACATGATGTTACAACACAGTCTGACATTAAAATTACAGTTGTTTGCCTTGATATCAATGCTACCTGTAACTGTAATAGGCAGTTTCAACAATTTTGACAAAAAAATAAGATACTAGAGCAGAAAAGATTATGAAGCGGCTTCATTACGTGCAAGAAGTCAGTTGGTTGCGTAATATAAATGTCATAAATGTAATTCACTTTGCATCCCCACATTGGCTCACCTAGCTTAGCGCTGAAATGTTAGGGCACTGGAATGAAAAAAAGTAACTGCAAAGTTGAGGTGAAAAATTCAGGCCGCATGCTTTTACACATGCAGCTCAGTGTTTTGCTTATTGTTGAATATCTTGGCTAAATGGCCAATTTGACTCTAACTCTGGGCAAGAGTTGATTTATGCAGTGATCGCATCATTCTCTCTACACATAAACACAATATTATATTTGAACAAATATATTTAAAACAAACAACAACAACAACAATGAAATTTATTCCAGTCCAGCAAGCTTATGGTTGTTATTTGTACATGTTTGGCTTGTTTGTGTTGATTACTGTGTCTTACACCAGTGTAGACCATGAAATATGTGTGTCTGCGTGTGTGTTAAAGCCTCATTAAGGAGCAAAATGTCAAGGATTCTGTAAAAAGTCTCATCCCTCAAGAATCATTTCAGCCAATTGCCCGGATGGACCGTTGTTTTGTGTGTGAGTGGTTTTGTCATTTAGCACCAAGTAGACATCTGCAGGATAGAAACTATCTGCCAGTCCAACCAGTCAGACGTAATTCTCTCTTTCCTGATTCTGACACTATTACCCTATCTTTTTATTTTTCTAGTTGCACACCACCTCTGTTTTTCTCCTCTATCGCTTTTTCGATTTTCCTCTTACCTTTTTCTCTTCCTTGCCCCCTTCTTCTAATCCCAACCCATTTCATTTTTTCAGCAGAATCTCCCTACCTTCCAACTTCCATCATATTTCTGAATCCAATCTGTTTCTCTCTTTTGACTCTTATCTTTCTCTGTCCCATTACGTACTGTAAAAGCAATAACTTCAAGGTTTTAGACATGAACATGAGGGTGCCAAACATACTCATTTAATTGTGGAGTACCTCATGTGTCTTTTCTTGGCCCATTTGCTGATTTTATTTTGCATGCTTCCTTTCATCCAGTGTTTAAAATCATGTCTCACTTGATTGTTTTGCAGAAAACATCTAGTTATGTTTGACCCATCTCTTTCCCTATCTCCCTTTCTCTCTTTTTTTGCCAACGCCGATGGCCGTATGGAACTGCATAAATAAAGATCAGTCTACACTCAGTATCTGAAAGTTAGCCTGAAACCATTACTGCTGTGATTTGCTGTTAAATAAATACAATTATCCTGATTCATCTCTCCAGTCGGGTCTAGCAATATCCTTGCCTACCTCAGTGATGGCTGGATTCTCAACAACTTTTTAAAAATATTATTTGATAAAATTAAAATAAAAAGTTGAAGGCCGAACAAATTCTCTTAGTTTGGTTCCTTGACAATAACTCTGTAATTGGCGACTAGAAGTCTTGCTGTCCTTTTGATGCAGATCTTTGTATTTAGAGTGATGTCCATTGCCAAGTCTTGTTAGAAACTGATTGACATAAGGTTAAATGTATATCTAATATTTCCCACCTGCACTAAAAAAGTTCACTTTATGTTTGTATCAGTCAGAGTTCCCTTTACCCACTCAAACTGTAGAAGGATACTTCTTCCCAAATGTCAGTTTTCAATGAAATTATGTAATACAATTATCATCACAACCTCTAGACTAGAGAATGATGTGATTGATCAGTGCATTTTGCAGTCAATGTTTGAGATAAATGCTAAAAAAATATAGGAATATGTAAGCAGAAATCAATGTGTATGGGTTGGGGTGAGGTGGGGGTTGGGGGCTTAAATAATATTTGTATCTGCCAAGGGGGGGCCCGGCAGAAAAAGTTTGTGAACCACTATGCTACATGTGTGTACATAGTTAAAGCTGCTGGCCTCTTGAACACTGCATCAGTCCAACAGAGAGAGAGCAAGAGACAGAGATGCAGAAGACATGTCTGAAGTGGTAAATTTGCCAGCTGTCCTCTGGCATGCTGCTGGCTTTACTTTCTATTCTATTAAAGCATACAGCAGAAACCAGAGTCCTGTGCAGAGCCACAAGCTGTGTGTGTGTGTGTGTGTGTGTGTGTGTGTGTGTGTGTGTGAGTGTTAGTGTTCGTCTGTGTACGAGGGTTTGTTCGGACAGAATGGTAGTTGTATATTCAGTGTTCACTATTGTGTGTTAGTCTGCTTTAATTCTAAACAACACCTGAGTCCCTGCCATTCCACGATGAGCCCTAAGCCCTGAGATGAAATCCAGCCTAGCATGTCTGCGCACACACACACACACACACACACACACACACACGCACGCACGCACACACGCACACACAGAGGGTCCCTTCTTGGGTGAACTCATGCATAATGGCACATTGACACACTCTCATACATACAACCAGTAAAAAACAAAAAGTCTCCACCAGACACAGAGATGCACAGAGGCGGGTACCCAGCCTGCCTGCCATGCCAAGTAGAGGATTACAGTGCAAATCAGAGGCTTACCTGGAGAGAGTGTAATGTAAAAACACAATACACCATGATGGCTATCTGGATGCACGAGGAGGGAAGGTCAACATTTCATTGTAGGAGTAGCAACAGCTGCAAAAAAGTATTTCTGCAAAAGTCATGTGTTCCATCACTAGAACCACTATGAATATGTCCCAATTAAATATAAAGTAGTTCTCGTATTTTAAGTGTAATATTTCTGTCATATTTACTCATTTAAACCTGGAAAAGTAAGCTCACTCTGTAGATGAGGAATTCAAATGTGTATTTTCTAAACCAGAAAACAGTTCACGATCACCAAGCAGAAATGTCCACATTTAAGATATTTAGGATGATTCAACCAAAATGCAGGACTCATTAAAGTGGTGTTGGTCCTAATGTCTAAAAAAAAAAAAACAGTAAAAAAACTATAACAGTAATAAAGAAACCCAATTTTGACTTGCAGTCGTGGGAGTTGCTCGCCTCTAAAGGCTATCGTGTTTTAACTATTTATTTAGTTGGATCAGGACTTTCCATAAAAGTCATGCTGTGACAAGAACTAACTCACAGATGGCAGAAGAGAGGCAAGGTGGATGGTAAATGTTTTTGGCAGTAGAGGCTGGTGGCTATGAGAAGAGCTATGGGTATTCTACCAAAGGGATCCTTTCCATGTGGTTGACATCTGAATCTGGATAAAAGTCTGAGCATGTCAGTGGAAAACACAAGCACTTCTACCGGACGTACTTTGACCTATGTACATTCTCAGGGATAACTTTGCAGCACTCTTAGCAAAATTAGCAGCTGCAGGCTGCAGAAATCTAACGGACCTATCAGAAATAAATATTTTCGAAAACATAAAAGGGTTGAAGTTATAAAGAAAACAAGGATTAGCCTTAAAGGTCTGGGTCCTTGAACATCTTTTTTATTGAGTGCTGGCAGTGCCCATGACCATGAGCACCACTCCTCATGCTGACAGACCTAACAAAGCAAAACTTCAGACTTTACATACAGTATATCTGCACAGTAAAGTATTCATTTCAGCATCCTCAACCTTTAAAGTTATCAAATCTCAGTCTAATCTTTTCATTTTGGGTTCATAGCGCTATAAAGATAGAAACTGAAACTCTAGGTTTTTGTCTATCCTGGTACTTATCCTGGCTAACAGTTCATCAGACTTGGACCTGGTTAGTCCAGAGATGGTTTCTGGAGAAGCTAAACTTGAGCAAGTTGTATGAAGTTATCAAACCAAATCAAACTGCATTTTGATTTCCATCTTGAAGGTTAGATATTCATGGGTAAGTGATAAATAGTTCCACTTTTGACTTGATGACAGCTTGCAGCTATAAGAAACCTCTAACTATTAAAGGCTCTTTATAAAAGTCTGTAGGGTTTACTTTGTTTACCTCGACAGCTTCTTTGACGATCAGGTCAGAATTTTAGCGGAACCTTTGTGTCTCTATGATTTTATGTTAAGAGGTTCAAACTGGTATTTTTTAAAAAGGTTCCCTTAAATAATCTCGGCTGTGAAGAGGATCTTGAAAGTAGTTTATTAACGCAGCAGATCAGAAGAACAGAAGTGGGAAATTTCAACCGCAATGTGCATTGTGTTTGTACTTAAACAAACCAATAGGACGACTCGCTTATAAAAATAACTTTGCTCCTTCTTTGCTATCCCTCTGATGTCATTGACATTTGTGACACAGCAATGCATAACATACGGGGGCGGAGCCATGAGCCGGGAACACCTTTTTCTTAACTTCACTTAACTAATTAGGGGTAGGGGTAAATAAACCATGTTTCTTTGTACAAGCAGATATTTGGTCGGGACAGCAAAACGCATTAAAGACGCTCATGCTCTGCTGAAATGAAACAAGTGTGCATCAGTTACGTAAATCAAAGTATTTCATACTTTTCTTCTGGAGTGTCGCTAGGTGGCTTTGGGTGGTGGTCAGGCACTCCAAATGAATTGTAGGGGAAATGCTGAAGAGGATTTCCCCTCTGTTGTATTACTATTTTGGGCCTGTCAGAGAGCATTAACAGGATTTTTTTTTTGCACTGGCAGCGCCCATTGTCATTACAAAACAGATTCTTTAGCGAAAAAACATCCTATGCGTCAGCTGTTTTCGTCAACACCTGAAAATAATTTAACATTTGGACCACCACCACATTTGTAATAGTCTCTTCTCCCTCACCAACCAATTAAAATCGAGTAGGGGCGGGACTTCTGATATGAGATTTGTCAACAACAATGGTGGGGGAGAAACTAATCTATAGCTATATGAATAATTGGCGTTTGAGGTTTTGAGGAGGGCACAAAAAACAGGAAGGAAGGAAGAGAGAACAAGAGGAAAGAGTAAAAGAGCAAACTCTGTAAGAACAAATACGTGTGTGTGTGAGTGTGTCTGTGTGTGTGTCGCCCAGTGTACTATGCCACCTGCTGTGATCCTGCATTTGAAACAGAGGCACTATCAATAAGTAATGACAATCCTGGCAAATGGCATAATGAACACACACGCACTTACACATACAAGTAGCTGTTCAAGGCACATTGTGGCGAGTGCTTGTTAAAACTGGACACTTGTAGCCCTCGTTTGCTTGTTTGTGCAGGTTTCTGTCATGATAATTTTTGTAACCCTAATAAGAGGTGACATACTTTCAACAAAACACACACACACGTACACACAAGTCCCCTGTCGGCCGACAAGTCCCCTGTTGATGAGTGTGTAATGACGCCCAAGACCCCTGTTAGATAGGTTCGCTAGTGTGCGCACACATAGACACACACACAGAAAGTTTACATTTTATTCAGTCGATTCTTTTTACAACTTAAAGGCTTTATATGCAATATTTTTGATCCAGCAGATGTCGCCCTTGAGTACCAGTATGAAACCAAAACAACTCGCGCTGCATTGCTGTGTTAGCATGCTAATGCTAGCGATCTTCATTATGCTCGTATCTTCACACTGCATGTAAATTTACCCGAAATGACCGTGATCTAGAAATGCTTACGTGACATTCAATTAAGCAGTGAGTACAGTATGTTATTCTTCTTTTCTCTAGTCCCTCAATTAAACAACTTTTATACGTGAGGGGAGGAGCTGGCCAGCCGTCCAGGCGATGTAAACAAAGTGAAGACACGGTTAGGAAAGCTCGGAAACATACAGACAGTGGGACTCGGGTGTTACACTCATTGTAGACAGTCATGACTCACAGAGTTATTTTCAGAGGATATACTTGATTTCTATTATATTTAAGTGTGAAAAATCACATATTAACACTACAACCGCCAAGACCGTCTGACGGACGGTTTGGGTTTTTATAATACAAATAACTCTTTTTAAATAAAAACTACGAGCCTCTCATCCAATGACTTTTCTTCAACACAAGTCTTGTGTCTTGTATGTTTTCTGAAGCCTATGTGTTACTAAAATAAAACACACAAGATTTCTGCGCATTTATACCTCTAACCGCCGCAGCCGCCGTCATATTGACGGCAGTTGAAAATTAGACATTTCCCTGGATTGTTTTCATGCGTCGTTTTATTTTTTATTAGTTATTATTTCTATTTATAGACTTCATATATATGTGCGGGAATTTAACAAAGAGCGACAGATAGATAGAGACCATAGACAGATAGATACATGCTGTGCCCATGGAGCGACGGCATCCACAAGAGCTGAGACGGAGGCAGTGTCAGAGAAACACGCACTGCAAGAAAAATATGACCATTGTCTCCGTGCAAGAGGTGCAAGCACCCTGTGAGTGGGGAGTGCACTGTGAAGGTTGAGCACTTTTGCCGCAGGTTTGTGCATTACGTGCCGCGGCGCTGTCCAAGGTGCCGATCGTTCATTTGTTCATCTGTTTGTTTGTTCGCCGCTGCATCTGTTATGGATTTCTGCAGTTATTTTTGTGTTATATATTTTGCTATATTGTTTGTCATGCCCATAGATAGCCGTGGTTTTGTTGTTGTTGTTGTTGTTGTTGTTGTTGTTGTTGTTGGCGTGCATGCGTGTGTGTGTTGTTCAATGATTTCCTCTATGTCAGGGAAACAAACCCAGTTGCAGAGAGGAGGAGGAGCATCGATGTTTACCTCTTTTTTTATTAAAATGCATATCCTAATATAGGCAACAATATAATAGACTAAAAGTTCTGTATGTTTCATTATTGTAGAATGTGTTTTAGCAACGGGAGACGTGGAGCAGCAGTAAAGAACGCTGCACTAAAAAAGCCAACAGATATTGTAAATTGACATGCAACATTTAAAAGGTTACCAATCCTGCCTTATGCTGATAGTCTATTTGGTTTGTAGATAAAAATAAGTTGTATTTAACTCCATCAAAAAAATGCATTATTTGTGTGCTTCTGAGCACAAACAATAAAATTTGCATATGCCATCTGACAGACGGCTGCGACGCTTGGAGGGGTTCTAGAATGTTGGCGGTCCTAGTGTTAAGCCTTTAAGGTCATAAAATGTCTTAAAGAGTCTTACTTTTACCTTTCAGAGGTCTTCAATTTGCAGGTATCACTTTTATTCTTCTTTTTTGTAGATAAGCTTAGAGCGTTTACAGCAGTGTTCAAGTAATCCTCAAACTGAATCCTCACATTAAGATGGATGCTAAAAACAGCTTTTCTTTTCCTGTCACTGCACATAAGGGTTTACCTCAGGTCATTGCTCTCTGACATTTCATACTGCCCATGTGTTAAAACGGACATTCTCTGTGAAGCATATCAACAAATCACTGAGAATGTGAATAAACTCTAATATATTGTGACTTATCCTTAGTCAGAGTGCACTGATGGTCCTTCACACTTATCAGTTTGAGACATATTGCCAAGAAGTCGTGGTTTAAAAAATAATTGGAAAACCTTTAACCCTTTTATATTCTGCAGCTAATTTGTAAGTGACACTTCCCCAAAGGGTCGCACTCCCTGTTGAGAGCACCCTGCAGAGCTTTGTGAGACCGCTGGTTAGTTTAAGACTTAGCTCAGGGACAGGACGCAGAAAAACGTTCCTGCTCTTTAGAGAACTTTCTTTTCTCAACATTTGTCTGTCTCAAAGTTTTTGATTTTGAAAAAATGAATTGCTCAACTTTTTCAATTCAAGAAATCCTAGGAGAACGTTGTTTTTTTTAAGGCTTTGAGGATAAGCTTTTAGACTTTGAGTTTATTTTTGTCTGATTGTCTTTAAGATTCAAAAAGGCCAACAATTCTCAAGATGTGAGAAGGACAACATAGTTTATCACAACAGAAAAATATAAAAAAAAGTCATACAAAATTGCCCTCGAAAGGTATTCCAATACATGAGGAAAACGTGACTGAATCTGCAATGAAGAAATGATCCCTTAGTTGTCAATACAACACCATGCACAATGTACAAATACAGTAAAAATATCACTTCCTGTCATCCCCTGTGTGTCCGATTCGACTTCAACCTGTTTGTTTTCACATCCTGTTGTTTCCTCCTCTCAAGATCCTCGCTTGTGTTGTACTTACTCTCTGATGTACATCGCTTAAAAGCGTCTGATCATTGAACTGTATGAACTGCAGGAACAAGTGGCAAATCGCCTTTTGCCACTTGTTCCTGCAAAGTCTTTTTTAGGTCCGTTGGATTTTTTTCTTCATGTAACATCCTCCTCTGTTTGGTCATCTCCTCTCACAGTGTATGTTGGATCATCTTAAATGTCATGCCCACAGCAAAGACATAAAGTGATGGGTTTTCTACATAAAAGCATTTTACAATAAGGTTTGATATTTTCAGTAAAACCTTTAATGCATGATTAATAATAATAATAAGGATTGGATGGGGAAAAAAAAGATATATATACCTATATGAAGGCAAATGTTGTGGATAAAAATCCAATAAAACAGATATTAAGTTGTTGTTTCAGTTGTACATCTAACTCCATGTAGTTTATTAAAGGTATGAGTGGAGCGGCTTTAATTGTGACATTGAAGCTTCTCTTGCTGGCATCGTCCTCCAAACATTCATGTATTCATCCTCCTCCAGCCTGTTGTGCAGATTGTCAGGCCTGGGTGGCTCTTGTGTCTCTGGTCAACAGAATTATGTATATTGGTCACATCAACATACTGCTGGTCCATGAGCACAGAATTGTTTATATCCTTGTGCCCTCGCCTGCTTCACCTCTGAGAGCATTATTGATATTCTGTTTTTTAAGGGCAGAGAAGATGCTTGGCCCATGTTGCTCTTGTTCTCCTCCTTCTTCTTATTTTCCTCTTTTGTGTAGCGATAACTGCAACTCCAAATTTCCATATAGTCCGTGCATGGCGCACTATGGCGCAGTTTGCTGCCACTCTGGTCAATGCTACTGTTTCTACAGCAAGCCCTGCGGTACGTCTCAATAACGTGCCAGCAGCGCCACTACGCTATGCTCCATTTCGAATATGCATCTAATATGTTTTTACTCAAGCTCGAGAGAATAGATAGACAAGGACAGGAAGTCAGACAAGGAAACGCACAGAGCATCCGGTCAATTTCAAAATGAAACACAAAACTCCCGGTCGTAATTTCAATCACTTCATCAATATTACGCCAAAACAGGCACAGAGCGAACATCAAATCAACCTCAGAAGGACAAAGCAACATGTTGTATGCACATTTTTCTCTGAGGTGTGTACAGCTGCTTATGTTTTCAAAAAGGTGTTATATAAGGGTTGGCCGAGAGTCAATCAAATTTAATCTTTAAAGTACTCTGGTCTGAGATGGAACAGGAACTGAATGTCGGTTGGACGGGAGCAAAGGTGACATGGAGGTCCTTGTGAGACCTCGCCCTTGAGTGGATGCCTTTTTAACGTCCATCCCAACGCAAAAGTCGAGTGGGAGTAGTGATGGTCATATTGTTTAAAAACGTTCGTATCTATATTCACACATAAAGGGAGTATAAATGAGTCCTCAGTGGAACGTTTTATATCATTATCACCAAATGCATTCAAATTAAATTTAAACATTTCTCAGTTTTGAGGTTAAATGGTCTTAATACTCTTCTTCCAGCAAAGTATGTATTGAAGTTCCCCTCTCCTCAATTTTCCCTTATTCCTCTTCTTTGCTTTGGTGTGTTGTTGAGTAGCACACAACATACACACACACGCACACATCAAACACACCCACACCTACACACACACACTTCATAGATTGTGTTTGTGTAGCAGTGTGCTGCACCTGCTCCATCCTTCCCTGGGGAACAGCCTCTCGGTGTTAATGTTCTCCACCTCCATCAGCTTTTCACACTCAGGTAATGGAACCTCTTCGGGCTGAACAATACAGACCACCTCAACACACACACGCACATGCACACACACACATGCTGTGGGTCTGAGTTCTGAGACTGTACTCATAACAGCTCTTTGACCGACACCTTAAAGGTGCATTAAAAAGCTATAAATGGACTAACCAGTGTGCTACAACATGAAGTACAGGATGGAATATGTTTCATTTGTGCGCTAGCAGGGTTAAACACAAAGGCGCCTCTTCAGATACACCAAGTGGAGTTTTTGAAAGTAATGATAGATCACCTCTTTTAAAAAAGTCTTTTGAACTTCGGCTCTCTGAAGCTTTGAACTTCGGCTCTCTGAAGTAGCTCTGAAGATTTTGTATTTTTTAATCATTTCCTAATTTAATCAATAATAAGAATTATTCACTTGCATAAGTCCACAACGTGATTTTCTTGAGCAGCTGTGTAGCTCTTTGAGTTCCATGTGACTCTCCACATGGAGTTTATAGTAGGGGCTGAAACAATTCTTGAATAATTGAGTTGCCTACCTCGAATACCAAAAAAGCTTTGAGGCAATTTATTTGCGTTTTGAGTTTTGGTCTTTGACACAAACAAACTATGGAAAACAAAACAAAGTAAAAATAACAGAAAAAACATTTTTCAAAACTAGTTGTTGATTAAGGAGACCTGTCTTATTTTCTTCATATTATTTTTCTAAATTACTATTGATCCTGAGTAAAGCAAAAGGAAAATATTTCTAACCATGCAATATTTCGTATTTGATCACTCGATTACTCCGCAGAACAATCGATAGAATAATCGATTACTAAGATACTCTATTACTCCAGCCCTACTTTGTAATCCTGCTGGCTACCTGTCCGCGGAGCTCTCAGCCGACGGTAACATCGATAATTGTGAAGTACAGACCCACAGCCTGTGAATCTCTCTGCCCACCTCCTCTGCTCACTTGTTGTCTTTAATTGAGGAATCTGTTCAAACCGTCACTCCACAAGCCGTATTTACTGAACAGAATACCACTGTTTCCTTCCAATGCATGCATGATTATGACCTAATGAGGAAGAAATAGATGTTTAAAGTGGTGCCACCAGCCTGGTGTGTGTCGTTATATATCCCAGCATGCTTTGTGCACTGAAGTGGCCGCTTGTTATACACAAAGAACGGGGGGGGGGGATTTCGATCACGTGTGGTTACGTCGTGCAGTGTGTGATGGTGGCGGCTGCGCTTGCAGTCAGGAAGTTGCGCGTCTCAGCTTTTCATCCTGGTAAATTGGTCTCACTGGTTTCCAGGACCCAGCCACTTTCTAGATTATCAATTAAAGGGCATCCTTTTCACCACATTTAATAAGAATTCTAAATTGTGTGAATGAAAAATGTGTTAATGTCATGTTAACTGATCTATATAAATTGATCTAGTGACAGTGCAGATAACTTTAAATGCATATAATAGTCTATATTTCTTTGCATTGACAGGATTATTTCACAGGGAACTTCTGCTCAAAGACTGCATTGAGCATCTGAGGATCTCATTTAGCTCTAACGCTGCAGTGTTTTCTGTTTACACTTTGTGCTTGTAAGTCTGTCAGTGACTGTCATAGTCTTCATAGAGACACTCACATTTTTTGCATGAATAATTCGAGCAATGAGCATAAACAACAACTAGAAACTGTTAAATGTAAATGAAAACTGTGAAAAACTGCACCGATGGCTGACTCTGGCTTTGGCTGCGAGTAGAAACCAGACAAAAGATTGTGACAGTTTTTATGCCAGCCTGGAATCATCAATTAAATGTGCTCTACTGATAAAAGATTTGAATAAGTGTTGTTGCATACAACAGATGGATGATGATGGACTGTTACTCCATAGTTGTTGTTGCAATATTTATGAAAGATGGAGAACTGTTAGCAGGAGAAAGTGCTGATCTCTCAGCCAACTAACACATCACCCTGTCTGTTTATGCTTTTTGGCATCCTCGGCTAATCGTCCGCCTATTCTGAGTCCTTGGCATAAAGATGTTTCAGAAGTTGTGTTAATGCTGCAGCCTGTGGATGAAAGTGTTTTTTCTTTTTGTAAAAGCCATGCTGTGCCTGTGAAGCGGGCTAGTTAGCAGTTAGCCAGCATACTGGCTCAGTGTGTTCCCAGTTACCATAACCTGCTAGCGCAGTATGTGTCCTTCAACACCTTGACTCTGTGCTAATTGGGACAAACCCCCTGTAGTTTGACCCTCAAGGGGAGCCGTACTGCTGTGTGCATGTCTCTGATAGTGTGTATGTGTATGTCTAACACACAGCAAGATGCAAAGAAGGAAGAGAGAGAGAGAGTTTGTGTTAGATTCTTAATCTTCACTTCTTCGTTTTATTTTTTTCTCCCGTCTCATTGCCTTCCCAATATAACCAAAGGGTAATGGTCTGATCACAAGTCCAGAAATTAGTCCAGGTGAGGCTCACACTAAGATTTGACCACACAAACCAAAGGTTAGCTGACCCAGATTAAAGCTCACACTGGAGTCACTGTGTGAGAGCAGCCAAGAAAGGTTTCCTGCTGGTTTCCAACCTCTACGCCAAGCGATGCTGCGGTTTTTTATGTGCGCATGTGAGTGTGTGTTTGTGTGTGCAGCATCATTTATTAATGTTGAACCAATTTCTTCACAGAGGACTTCCTGCTGGGTATCCTACCAGCACACCCTCCCATGTCCTTGGCAAGGGAAGTTCAACACTTCCCTCTGTCTCTACTATTAAAACTTGTTTTATTTGTAATTTATCCTCAAACCCGCAGCTCGGAATCAACTGTACGATGCACTTTTTTTGATGAGTTGCGATAAGGTCTATGTCCATAGATCGTATAAAAAATGGACGTCACCTATTGGTTTCTGAAGAGGTCTTATGAAGGTCATTGATGGCAGTCGCCATATTGGAAATGCTATCTCAATTTAACTTTGGATTAGTCAAGTAGCCAACAAAGAGGCGGAGCTGTGGCAAATCAGCCACGCCCCTTAATATGCAATGCATCTCTCTTAGCCTAGGTATACAAAAAACATGAGCTAATCACACCACAATTATGAACCAATCTATTAACATGTTTATGTGTGCTATAAAAAGTGGCATCTCAACAAGGGTCTCCCTGGCTTTGCAGACAGCCTTAAGTGGACAATCGAGGAAATGCAGTTTTTTTGCACCTCCGCGTTGGCTTCATTTTCAACTCAGAGGTTACCGCTTGCCATCCATGTCACTTCTCCTAGCACATAACCTAGCAACAATTCGAGGTGAGGAGCACTCTGAAACTGAGGTTGCGGGCCTTAATAAAGACCGGCAGCGCCTTTCTCATATAAAGATCTAAACATCCAGCTTCATTAAGGCATAGTGTATGTGTATGTATCACACTGTATGTTTGATCATCTTAAATATCATGCCCACAGCAAAGACATAAAGTGATGCGTTTTCTACATAAAAGCATTTTATAATGAGGTTTGATGTTTTCTGTAAAACCTTTAATGCATGATAAAAAATAATAAGGATTGGATGGAAAAAAAAGCCGAAAATAGAAAACGATGAGTATGATATGACAGCAGGATCACTGAACAAAAAACCCTATATGAAGGCAAATGTTGTGGATAAAAATCCAATAAAACAGATATTAAGTGGATATGAAATAGAATAAATAAGAGATGTGAGTGATGCCACTTTGTGAAAAAAATGACTGACAGCTCTGTGTGAGGTTGAGAAGGGGGGTGGGGGTGTTGTTATAGAAACAAAAGGAAGGATTTAAGCTATCAAAACTACAACTGCAAAATTCATGGAGAAAAATCAACCCGGCTTGAAATGATAGTATAACAGAAGTTCACATATTAAAACAGACGAAAGATCTGCACTCTAAACTGATGGATATGAGATTCAGACAGAGATCTTTTGGATAGAATGCATACATGGGTGAAGTGTCAGTGACATCACTCACTGGTTACTGTAGGGGAGTTTAAAGCCATATTGGAATATTAATGTAGCAAAAATCTATGACTTCCTAAATAGAGTAAAGATCTGTATTGTTTCAGCTTGTTTATGTTTCAGTCAGAGGCTCAAACATGTTTCATACATGTTTTCCACCCAAACCCTCGTTCTCCAACCGTGACGGCCCCACCAAGAGTTGGTTGCTGTTATTGGATTTTCTCATGGATATACTGTATTAAAGAAAAAACATGGATTGAGGGTATATTTATAATTTATTTTGCAGAAGTTTGTTTTCATTTTTCCCGCTTCTGATTAAGTTATTATTCTTTGCCTATGATTTCTTGGTTTTCCAAACTTGTCCTTCTTGTCTCAAAGTTACCAATGTTGCATTAGTTGTTAATTTGGCCGCTCAGGAGCAAAAAGTCAATTTGCTAGTTTCCAGACCTGCTTGCAAAGGTTGTTAATTGTCAATGTAAAAAAAAGAACAGCAGTGTAGCAAGGCTTCTGATTGGGTTTCTTTAAAGAACTTCTCTCACCAGGGACTCATTTTTGTCTAACTCTTCTAAAGTTTAAAAATACTCCTTTTAAAATTAGTCCGGAGCATTAACGGAACAATAAAAAGAATTATAATTCTCATCAAAGCTTGCAGTTGAACACTTCCATCGTTCATTTTTATTCCTGCTTCCTCGCCAAACTAAAGGTTGCTCTTTAACTTGACTCCCTCCAGCAGTAACGAGCAGTCAGGGAGTTATTAAGGAGCAGTGTAACTTTCCTAAGTGGTCGGACTGTGGATGGGATTGTTTGATGGGTAAATTGGGATCTGCGGGGGCCCAGGACCCCACAGCCTTGAGTCTCAGCACCACGCCAACGCCGAACAATCTGTAATTGGCACCAAATAGAGACACCCGACTGTCACCCATAAGGAGAGTCAGAGAAGGAGAGGAACAGAAGCAGCAGAATTACAAGATGGCAAGACCAGCGAGGGATCTGCCACTGTGTCTATGAACCAAATCTCTCTCCTCTCTGTTGTCTTCTTTTTTTCTTCCCTTTCCATCTGTCTCTAATTCTCTTGTCCAAATCTCTCCCATTATCTTCCAGTTTTTATTTCATTGTTCTCAAATGTCTTTCTGCCTCTCCGTCAAGATCTCATTTCAACAGATTCACATTCATTTTCTGTTTTCTCGAGACACTTTAATATTCAACCATCAGGCTTTACTTTAATTGGGTGTAATCCAAAGCTTATCAGGGAATTTTGAGACTATTCAATTGTAAGATGATATTCTGCTATGAGTTGAAACTTGGATTTATTTGTCTATTTGATCTTATGCTGTTGTTTGATATGTAGTTGTAGGAAGTCGTAACAGGAAGACATATATTGGCAGACTAATGTCGGAGACAAACAGAGACTGAATTGGAGTTCTGATGGGGGAGCTTATAAAATTGGATTCGGTGGTCTATTTTTTGTTAGTCTAAGGGTTCTTCATTTCAAAAAATAGACAATCACCCACAAAGATAAAGTTGCAGAGCTCCTGATTTTTTTCCAGATAGTAAGTGTGTCTCATTCAAATCACACTTTTGACATCCTGTGTTTTTACATTAACCAACCGTTAGTTATTTTTGGCTTGCCCAAGACTCTTCCAATTTAAAATGTTTCATTACCAGAGGTTTAACCAGATCTTGTTCTTGTTGCTTACTTAACTTCTGTTTTAGAGTCAGAACAGACATGGATATTTTTCATTGCTAACTTTTTTTTTTTTTTTACCTTACTTGTGAACTAGAATTAGTGTAAGTAGAAACACTATTTGAGGCTATGGAAAGCTGTTTGAGCATTTATTCGATATCCCTGGTATCATGCATCTGTTTCCTGCACTATTTAAGTCTTTGAGGACATACAATTACTAGATCACTAGTCATTACTTGTGGGCAGCAAAACCTCTGCAATGTTAACTGTTAAATGTTAAGTTCAAAAGGTCGCCTAGCTATACTAGGAAGATGTTTTTTGACCATAAAGTTAGCTTGAGACTAGTTAATGCTTGCCTACACTCAAAATTGTTAACTAGTAAATGTCAGTAGTGCAAAAATGTCCAATTACATTAAAGATGGCTTTATGAATACTTCTTGTCATCCAGTCAGGCTCAAAATCTTTACTAGTTAGCTAGAATGAGCAAAATTGTCCATTGATGGCTCTGTGAATCTAACTAGTTCACTATTGAGGTTCAACATGTTTAGTAGTTTAGTAGTTGAAGGCTAAAAGACTTATTAGTTAAATAGTAGTAAGCAAAAGCTCTTACAGGCTAACTAGGTAAGTGCAAAATATAAACTATTCAACTTTTAAGGTGTTTTACCCAACAGTTAACTTGAGAGCATTAAAAACTAGCTAGCTAAAGCCAAATGTAAATTAAAAGGTGCATAATCATGTGGATGGAAGCTTTCTACTTGCTCTGAAGTTAATCAAATCAGGACTCAGGATTTTGTTATTTTCCTGCTTGCTTCATGTTTAGTTGCCCATTAGTTAAGTAGTTGGCCTGAATGATTTTAACTAGTTTACTGGTTGGAGTCTATTTCAATTTTTAATTGTTAAGAAGGAAGGCATGAGAACTGGCAGTCTGATTAGGGCAACACATGTCTGAGATATACGACACGGCCCAGCAGGTACAAGTTTCCGCGGTTTCATCACCTGGGAGGAGCTCTGTGCTGATGATGAAGTAAGGTTTCTCCAAAAGGTTAAATCTCTGCATCATGCCTTCTCTTCTCCTCACTCACAGTGGCCTGCTGTGTGTGCACAGAGTGCTCTCTGACTACACGAGGCAGAGGAACATTACAGTCAGTCTTTGCAGGAGAATGTGCAGTGATGAAGGTGATAATGACGTGGACATGGGGAGAGAGGGAGGGCTGGATGCAGGGGCTGTGTCATGATCCACAGGATAGACTGTGCAAAACTTTTTTTTTTCTGCCTTTAGAAAATGTTCAGTCTGCTTTTTACTTTATAGAACAACAAGAATTTCCAGCACTTTAAAGTTTCTTATTTTGAAAATCATGTTACTGCAGTAGAGTTTTATTCAAAGTCTTTCAAGTTTTTTATTTTAGTTATTTTTCAGGCCTTTTTGCCTTCTTTGCATTGGAACTCTGACGGGAGGTGTTAGGAGGACAGATGGAGGATGACATGCAGCAAAGGGCCGAGGTTGGATTAGAGACTATAGCGTCTGTACATGGAACAAGTGACATAACCGCTAGGCTACCCAGAGCTCTGGATTGCACCTTTAAACTTGAACTAGTTGTAGCAGATGAATGTGTTTTTTAAGTCATTCTGCTCTGTTAACAGCTCGCAGCGCACCAGCGCTGCTCAACATGCAGACCCAGCCGTGTGTGTGTGTGTGAGTGTGTGTGTCAGCACTGAGTACCCCGAGCCCTCCCACAGTGTTTCTCTGTAGGTGTGCAGATGAAAGCGCTGCTGGTGAGCAAGCATATACACTCACAAACATGTACACACACTTGAACACACACAGACACACACAATCATACAGAAAGAGGATGTTTGAAGTGGCGCCCAGCAGCTGAGCTGAGTTGTGGCCGTAACTTCAGTTTGACATCTGGCTAAAATCCCCCCGAGAAGAGAACTCACTCACACACACACACACACACACACACACACACACACACACACACACACACTATTTCTCTCTCTCTCTCGCTCTCTCTCTCTCTCTCTCTCTCTCTCTCCAATTCAACATGTATGAACTCCATCATGCTTACACAACCCATGCGTTAACATGATTGGCTGTTAACCCGAGTGACGTCACTACAATGACTCATTCAGAGCGAAAAAAAAAATTGTCCTCTGCTGTCGTCAGTGTGTGTGTGTGTGTGCACACGTGTGTGTGTGTTTTACACAAATTACCAGCCGAACATGCATAAAAATTAGGGAAGTTGGGAAAAACAATATTTTCAAGTCCAGACACTGCTTGGAAAAAGGGGAGATTATTTACACATTTTGTAAAAGTATTATAATAATCAGTATCATCATCCAGTGGAGTTATTTCCTGAATAGATAATTGAAATATTTTACTTTAAATAGAAAGTAAATGTGATCTGTTCTCATAAATTGGATGTTAGTCCAGCGAGAAGTTGTGGACAGGTTTGACCTGAGTCATGTCTCTCAGGCTGCACTTTTTCACCTCTCCAAACATTTCACCCTTCCCCAGTGAAGTTATTCGCCTGACACCAAATCATGACTCATCTCTGACCTTCAACCAATATCGAACAGCTGATTGTAGCCTGACAAGGAGGTCCATAACCAGTGCACGGTTTTACATCAGATCGCACAAACTTAACAACCAGCAGATGTTTGGCGACCAACACAAAATTATCACTTAGGCGTGTTCAGTTGTTTTACATGAGAGGATCAAACAGAGAACAAAAGCAGAACAAACACATCTTTAGTTTAATCATTCGTTTGTATCACAGATGTCCTGTTACTTTAGACCTTTTTTTATAAAATTTACACAAGAGTGGATTTGGATTTAAATGGTTGTATTTGTTTAATTGATGATGGTATTTTTCTAAAATGTACCTATTTTTTAAGGAGGTGTTCGCACATCTATCTATCTCATGAAGTAGGATGACAAACTATCACTTGAAAAGAGAAAATCCAGCACACTTCTCGTGCTAAGTATCACCAATTTATTTTAAAAAATCACAACCTTTCAGTCACTCTGAATCTTATCGCTCTGAAGTTGTGGTTTACTAAAACTGACCTAAAATATTTCACATTAGTGCTTCTTTTTGACGTTTATTAATTAATGTGCAGATACAGGATGTACATTATTAAGCTACTTTTGCACACAGGACATTTATTGACATTTATTACATATCTGTATAGTCAGATTTGTAAGTTTTTGATTCACTTTTTAAAAAACTGTTTTTTTAGATTTTTGTGTGTATTTGTCATTTGCCATGATGTTAAGTAGTGTCTTGAATGTGATTACAGCTGCTGTGACATTAGACTTTCCTGTGAAGGATTAAAACAATGTATAAATCTATGTATCAAAGGACACATTTAGCATTTCTTTTAACCTAAATTTAGTTCCACATCAGTGATAAATCCAGGCTCTGTCGTAAGAGAAAGAAATAAAAAATGTTTGCATCTGCCTTAAAGCTTAATAAGGCAGCACTGAGGAGCATTTCATCACAGACTCTATGATATATTCATATTGGGATGTAAAAAACGTGCCGCTGTGGATGTTCATCTGTTGTGATCAATTATGAATTAGCCCTCTGGATGGCTGCCAACATGGTGGTGCTGCTAATTTCAGCAGGCGGAGCAGTGGCTCCATGCACGGGTCGGAGCCGACTCCTGGATGTGCTGCAGGTGTTTCTCAGATTCTCTCTGCTGAGCTGTGAGTGTGAGCGTACAGTATATCTGTGCTCAGTTACGGTCCACATCCGTCCCCCCAGCTCTCAGTTCTGGCTCTTTAGAGTAAATTTTAGCTGCTGGAGCTCCTCAGACTCGTACAGTTATTCTGCTGGGAGCTCTTTTAGGTTTGACTGGGATTTATTTTTTTCTATTTTATTGAAAAGTCACACTTGAATCTTTGGTGTCACTCTGGGGGAGTTTCCTGGAATGTGGTGTACGCTGCAGCACTAAATTAATAAAGAGAAAAACATTCTTATTTTATTCATTGTTTTTTAACTCTACTTTGATTTTCAGATGATCTGATTTCAATGTTTATGTTTTATGTTGCCAAGACCTTTTAGTGACTCTCCAATGTTTTTGTGTCTGTGTGTGTGGTTGTGCATTGGGGCAATGTGTACATCCTCAGGGTAAGATACTGAACCCAAAGGGCTTCTTTTGAAATCCACCAAAAATGACTTCTGGGACAAACTTCTGTGCAGTTTGTGTGTGTGTGTGTGTGTGTGTGTGTGTGTGTGTGTGTGTGTGTGTGTGTGTGTATTTGCCTGTGTGACGGTGTGAATTTGTCTGTGTTTGTGTGTTTGTGTGTGCGTGCGTGCGTGCGTGTGTGTGTGTGTGTGTGTGTGCGTGCGTGCAGTGCCGGCCTACCTGTGATACCTCCAGCAGTGTTGGTAATGAGCTCCATTGATTGAGGCTGTTAATTAAGACCAGTTTTTAATTAATTATGTTCCCTGAATGTGTGTGTGATAAATAATTCCTGACAGATAGATGGTGGCTTTATGCAGCAGATGTCAGAAAGTTTTCAGAGGACATTGTGACAAATATACATGACCCTGTTTTTAATTATTTAATTCTACTGAAGCCTTCTCCTTTGCCGATTGAACAATGAAAAAAGAAAGCCAAACTCTGCAAAAACTGCACAATAAAAAAAGTCATGCATGACATTAAAAAGACAGACAGACTTTAAAATGTATCTCCTTAATGATTATTAGTCAGTGTGTGTATGCCAGGTCTAAAAAAACAAAACAAGAATAATGAACTAATATCGATTTATTTAGGCTCTTAATCAAGAAAATATGGATACAAAATAAAAATAAAATCAAATATATAGTTAATTGCTTGTCCCTGAGAAAACGTTCCATCAAACATATAACAAACAAACAAGAAAGTCTCTGTTTTTTTTTTTGCAAAAATAATTTAGTTTCCATTCTCGTTTAACATTTCAAATGGACTGAATTTGAGATGATATATTGAGATAAACTTGTATTCATCCAGATGAAAATAACTTTCCTATATACAAACTAGCTGCGTCTCTTTCAGTAAACTCGACGTGTTTATTCAATTTATAAACACAGTGCGCCTCATTCACCTACAGTATATCTTTTCAAGATTTGTCTTAATTTTTTTCTTAAGAAAGTTCCCAAGAAAAACCAGCACAGGGTTCATTTAGCTGTTCTTAAACAGCAGACTTGTTTGTGTGTTCTTAAACTGTTGAATGCTTTGTCCGTATTAAGTGGAAGTTCTTGCATGTTTTTCCTAAAAAGCATGCACATTAATGAACATAAACATGTTATTATGCCAGATTGTTGCCATAGGCTAATTACCATCTGTAGTCACTTGGCAGGTTGGTGGTACACACGTACACAACTATATACCCATAATGATGAGCTATAATTAGTTAAATAGAAAGACATTTATAAAAGCATAAAAAGCTGCTGTGCCATGTTGTTCAAAACAGCCCACGATAAAGTGACATTCAGAGTTAACGTAGTGATACAGGAGGTAACGTGCCAGAGTATTAAAGTGCTTAAAGTAGTGATACGGGAGGTAACGTGCCGGAGTATTAAAGTGCTTAAAGTAGTGATACGGGAGGTAACGTGCTGGAGTATTGCATCTGATTATTACATTTGCCCTGGAGCCTTTAGCTTTAAAGTGCTGCTGTAATTGCAAAAAGCCCTGTTGCACCAAATTTGCATATGAAGCCATGTGTATGAACATAACATTGCCCAGGGGTAGCACACGTATATGTGTTTATGTGCGCAGTAGTATAAAGGATGCAGCTGACTTTAAAGATGAAAACATAGAAAGAGTGTCTTAAATACTAAATTGTGTGGTGTTTTCTAAAACTGGTTAAAGCCAGTTAAAATGTGTCTTGAATCCACTTCACCAAACATCATGTTGAGCTGTCTGGATTAGAACTGTCCCCAAAATTAAATGTTATTTTTGCTTTTATTGCATAGGACAGCTGAAGAGAGAGACAGGGAAAGTTGGGAGGAGAAATTGGGGGACGACATGCAGCAAAGGGCTGAGGGTGGATTTGAACCCAAGGCCACTGTGATGAGGACTTTAGCCTCTTTACATGGGCCACACAACATAAACCGCTAGACTATCTTGCACCCCCTTGTCCATCATTTTCCTTTCTGCTTCTGTTGTTCTTTGTGTTCTTGTAGGACTATATTCTCATGTCTGTCCTGTCACATGTGACTTTTGCTTTTCTTAAACAATCAGAAACAATGGATTTGTTTTCATTCCAATTCCAATCGCATTGCGTCTGCACAATGTGTTGCCACAGTAAGCTTAGCATTATTGTCATCTTTAGTGATTTGGCAGTTCACATTAAAGCTCACATACAGCAGATATAAAACGGCACTACAGCATGACTGGGCAGCACTCGGACTTGAAGAGGACGGAGTCTTTTGTTCAGGGAGGAAGATGTTCATGAAGAAAAAACAAACACACAGATCTGTAGCTGTGGTGAACAACCCGTCGCACGAGAACCAGTTTATCACGAGACTCTCAAACAAAACATGTTGTGGGGCTTTAAAGGACTCTATGCCTTTGTATTTAAAGAAAGAATTCCCTGTGGTTTGTCTGGCAGGCGCAGAGATGGAAAGTATTTGAAAAAGCAGGAAAACAGTTCTTTTTATTTATCTCAGGCTAAATAAAGCGGGTTTGTTCTCTTCCTGGGTTACACTGACATGTTTACAATACGAGCGCTTTCTTCTCCCTTTAAACCCGCTGTGTGTTCTCTGTCCAAATTAGGTTCTACTGGTAAAATCAGGACAGAGCACAGGAGGGGAGGCGTTTACCAAAAAGAGGGAATGCCTTCCATCTTTTATCCCTTTTATCTCCTCTCCTCATTTCCTCTGACCTTACCACCTCTCCTTTCCTTCTCTCTACACGTGTTTTTCCACTTCTCCTCTCGGCTTGCTTCCTCTGCTTCCCCTCCTCTCATCTGTGGGATCTTTGGACTTTTCCCTTGAGCAGACACTGAACTACATTACACACTGTAGCTACCAGGAAAACCAGATTCCTCCGTGATGCAGGTTCTCTGCAGTTAAATGCTGAAATGTTTCTAAAACATGATGATGTTTAGATTGGCCTGAATTTGGAGGAGCATGTACTGTGGGAAAAATACAGAAACAATACAGATATTATTCGTTTAATCTCTGCAATAGATTTAAGTCTATCAGTGGGTTTTTTTGTGTACTGAAGTCTTTCTTTGAGCATCCTCAAATGCTCTATTTTCTGCACAACCTATGATAAAATGTTGATTAAATCCATTTTAATAAATGACAACATTTCACTACTTCAATTAGACGCGTTCTGACTTTGCATCAGAAGCATTGATTTTCTTTGTTCATATTAACAGCTTCTATTATAGTTACCACCAGAGCAGCACAGATGGGCACCAAATACTGGGTATCATTTATCCTTTTTAAATTGTGGACAAACTGCTGTACAATCTCTAAATTTCACAAAAACCTTAAAATGTTTGTGCAGTTCTGACAGTGCAGGAGTTTACTTTGAAATTTTGTAGGACTCATTCTTCTCCTACACACCTGATGGGTACAATAGACGTAATTATTGAAAGCCTTGGCTCTTTGCAAACTCACAGAGAGTATGATTGTTGAACACCTGGGATTGAATCATTCATGGAATTGCAACATGATGACGCAAAGCATAAACGCCACTTTAGTTACATTCATTTTTTTTAAACCAATTAAACAGGACCTTGTCTGCACATTTAAATGCCTTATGTTGATATGTAATGCAGTCACTCTATATTTATTTTTTGCATTGTAAAAAGCGATACATTTAAACTGTTCCCCAGTTGAAGTAGAGATCGTTATGGTGATGTCGCAAGAACTGCAACTCTGTTAAATGTTAAGAAAATTCCAGTTTGAAACCTGAATATGTCGCCAAACGCCGGTCTGCAGCTTTGAAACTGTGTGTAATTTTGTTTAATCATTGTTAGAAATAAAGATAAAATAGTAACACTGGGCTAAACAAGAAGGAACCTTGTGTACCGAATTGTGTTCGGTTTGTCAGCCTGACTGAAGCTCAGCCCCTTCACTCTTTACAAACAGCTTCAGTGCGTGTGTGTGTGTGTGTGTGTGTGTGTGTGTGTCAGTCAGCAGGCCACAGAGCTAACAGGATTAGCATGGTTGTGGCATGTGTGTCAGAGAGCACACGACCAGCACACTGAATGCTGCAGCGTGGCCCGGCACTCTGAGTGGGCGAGACGGCGACGAGATGTTTCCGCTGCAGACTTCTGGCCTGAGTGCATGTGTCACACGTGGTTAATAAGGTTAATTCTGCTGCGACCTCTATATCTCGTACAGTTTTGCCTCTTGTCAGGGTTGTTAAACTGATTCTATTTCGATTCTCAATCCAGTAAAACAGCTTCAATAACAGGGACTTACTCTACTGACCTACATTAGGCTGCCAGGTTTTTAAATGTGCTCTTTGTGATAGATTTGTTTGTCTGAGGATATGAGTGTGCATGTGTGCTCCTTAGATTTCATGTGTTTGGATCATTCTCACAATAAAACACTCGCGACTTCTTCATTCGTTGATGAGGAAGACGTGTTTGCACAATCAGGCTATGTGCACACTTTTCAAACGAACCAATCATCGTTTAGGTTGAGTTCCTGATCAGTTCAGTTCTGTGATGTCATCGGGACTGTTTCTTGAACTGTTTTCTTGAAAACTTGATGATGGTAAGATTGGCCTTAATGTGGAGACTCATGTACTGCGGGAATAAATACAGAGGCAATACAGAAATGATTCCTTTACTCTCTGATATAGATTTAAACCGGGGCCTCCGTCTTGGAGGTCTTTCCCTCCGCATACATGGGGGGTGCACGCTAACCACTAGGCTACCGGTGCCTCTACAGTCGGTTTAAAACCTGCCAAATTTAGTTACCCTGATTGTTTTAAATCCTCAGTGAAGCGTCTTGAATCCAAACGAATTTCCTGATTATTTTTCTAATCATGAAATGTGTGCACCATGAGTTTGAGTGTTATTCTTGAAGCTGGTGTTTCTGCTAGTCTTTGGCTAGGTCATTTTTGAGAAAGATATCTCTATGTCTATCCTGGTGGCAACAGGTTTGATAAGGTTGAATGCAGGGTGAGTAGAGGAAACTTCAGATCATCATTCATTATAGTCTGCACTCTGTTCATGTTTCTTGAATGATGAACAAACGCAGCTGCCTCATAAAACCTGTTAAACCGTCTTTAAGAAAAAGTCTAAATAATACACAGAGTTGTTTCTTCTTTATTCCTCGGCTCACACCTGACTGGTCACCACGCTGAGGCTGCATGAAGATATGTTCTTTGGCAGAATGAGTCTGCAGTGATGGACTATGGGAACAATCTGTTGAATAAATAACTCCTCCTGTGAATGCTATAAAACAAGATCAGCTATACATTTCAGACATTATTAATAGCCATTGTCAAATGAAATAAACAATGTGCTATTTAAAAAAAAGAAGCTGTTTGTAACAGGAGTGAGCAAACGCCCTGGAAGTGCTGAAAGTATTTATAATTCGTCCGACACAATAAATCTTTTCAAAGAACATTAAATGTTCTCGTTTCTGTAAACACCTCTAGTTCTCACAGTGTATGTTAACTTGTATTTATTGTAATTTATTTTGTCACCTAGAACTGTGTCAGTGAAGAAATGTTTCTATCCAGCATCCCGGTTATTTTGTCCAGGAGCTTCTCATCATCTCCACTTCCAGTTAGCCGTGCAGTTGATGAGACCTGAGAAGTAGAGGTCAAGCTCAGCGGCGTCTCACTAACCCGCTCTTCCTGACTTTCTAAGACAGACCCCCAGCGAACATGAGGGCATTTTATTAAATGGCATTCATTTCTGTTTTCCAAATTCTGGGAGAGTAAAAAAACGGTACAACAAATAAAAACAACTTCTGATTTTGACATGATTCAAATTGTTGCAGGAAGTCAGAACTCCCGGGTTTTCTGACTTTCCAGTGCAAAAAAAAACATGAATGCACAACAGTCAGCGCGAGTAAAGACCTCTTGACTCTCATATTCGTGAACATCCTCCGGAGATGAACACAATGAAAAAACATATGCAAATAAATAAACAATGGGAATTTAAATATTTAATGAGCACCAATTAGTCAAGTGATGCACAATCAAGTCATAGGACTGAAAAATACACACACTATAGATTCACTGCACACAAGAGGGTTCAGTTACTTTTTATTTGATTACATATATCAAACAGAAAACGCGTCTCGCCCACATGGCTTCATCAGGTTTGTGTGTCCTGTCATCACCTGCACCAACACATAAGGACTGATAGCGCTGACCACAGGACGTTCATTTTTGTATGAGTTTACCTACTAGTGGACACAACTTATTTTAAAAGCAACTCTTCAAATCTCAGTTCATGCAGCTCATGCATGCCGCAGAGATGATTATTTTCTCATGCTGGATCTACAATGAGTCGATCAGTGACTACGTGAGTGTTTTTATTTATTGTGATCTCAGATCTTTGACTCATCTCTCTATTAATCTAGAGTCTCGTCTTTCCCTATTGGAATTGTTTTGCAGTAGGCTATAAACACAAAACAAACCGTTGCAGCACAATTTAGAATTTATAACCATCAGTGGCGTCATGCATGAATGGGCACGACCTCTGATAACCATTTACTAAATGTTTTTCTGAAAGCTCCAGATACTGTGGAAACTGTTTAAATTTTTTTCTGTTGTAGACAAATCTTTATTTTTAAGAGCACACATTTTTGTTTTAGCTTTTTGTTCATCTGCAGTAAAAGAACAGCGATTGTGATGTCATTTCAGATTCCTTAAATCGGTAAAACATATAGGCTATGTTTGGTAAGTTTTTCACAAGCTTTTATAATTTTCATGTAATAAAAAAAAAAAAAAACAGGATTATGAAAGTAAAGATCCATGCAGCCATTTGGTGAAAACCACGACGCCCTTTCTTATTCACTGGGTTTTCTGTAATGCAACATGATGATCAGCATACGTGCTTTATGATGTCATAAAAGAGAGAAATCTTAGCTTTCTGTTGTGAAAAGAAAAAAAAGGTTCTTGCTATTCTAGTTTTCATTTTGTATTGATTTAACAAAATAAAAAGAGGGCTTATTTAAAAGCATAGATTGCTTGTATTGAAGGTCAATGCAGGACAAAGAAAAAAGCATTTTGTACGAAAATGGACTTAAAGAAAACAAATGTTAAAGAACATTAAGGCTTAGAAAGGTGATTTAGTTCTAGCTATTTATTTTTCATTTTTTTATTTCATCTTTATTTTACCAGGTAGTCTCATTGCGATTTTGTAATCTCTTAATCAAGAGACCTGGGTACATCAGTGGCAATAAAAATAAATAACAAAAAACACTGAAGTACCAGACAACAAAACACAAAGTAGACGCATGGCCAATACACACAACAACATCATACAAAATATAAATCCAGGGTGTACAAACTAACTATGCTTTGCTCACATGTCCTATGACCCACTTTAGACAACATGTTTCTGGACGATGTGTCGTCCAAACACGACCAAAGCTGAGATTGTTTCTCTGCGCTCAGAACAGGCTCATGGAGGATCCTCTTCTCTGCACGGATCGCACTGTTGAGCCGTTTCTTTGGAGACAAAAGCGTTGGGGGCATGTTTCTGGCTAAATATGAATGTTGAGCGGCTTCCATTGGGATGTTGATATTCTGCACACACTCGCACACACACGCACACACACACACACACACACACACACACACACACACACACACACACACACACACCTCCTGCTGTTCGCTAAGACGAGATTGGCCCGCTCACCCTCATTTTTCTTTGCTTCACCAATCACTCTCCCTCTCTTTCTGTTTTTCTCTCATCCAATCGCTTTGTCTCTCCTGTCAACACAATGAAGCTACATCCCCGTGCCTCCAGATTCTATTCCTGCTTCCCCGGCTACGCATATGTACACACACCCTCTCCTGCACCCCCAACTCTCTCCCCAGGGTGCCTTAGAAGCTCAGTT